>NW_028242572.1:0-137930 GCF_964263255.1 Lissotriton vulgaris | reverse complement strand
TCCATATTCAGCAGGACAAGTGGCGCATGTCCCACGATGAAGAAGAGAACCACGGAGACTTCTTTTATGGTCCCTTTAACTGGGAGTCCTCAGTAAATGCCAGCCACGCCCCCGGACAGGACGTAACACTCTCCCTTCCAATTAAAGAGGACGAGCCCCGGAAGGAGGTGTGCCTGTATTCCGATGCACAGAAGCAAGAAGGAGAACGCCAAGAGGACGGAATGCCTGGAAGAGAAGGAGAGGAGCAGACGCCATCGAGCCAGGAGGGCGCAGAGAACGAGGAGGCAGTGAAGGAGCCAAAGGAGGACAAGCAAAGCGCAACACCCCACCACGCTCCAGGAGGAGCGTGGCTATACCAGGTACTGAAAAGGTTCCTTGGTTGGGTAGAGAGGCGGTCTACACCGGACCCTTAAGACACCTTCCCTCGCATGTTTTCTTCCCCCCCCTTTTTCCTACCTCTCACTCTCACTGCCCTGTAAATTGTTACCATCACAAATTTGAAGGTGATCCATCACTCCCCTGCCCCTCCGGCACTTAACTGAACCCAGTATTAATAGCTCTCTCTCTCTTTCATCCGATCCTTACCCAAAGGAGTAGAGAGAGAGGAGAGACCAGGAAGAAGACCAGGATATCCTGAATAAGAGCCAAAACCCAGCAGAGTTCATGAAAGTGAACATAAAGGAGAACTCTTGCTATGATTTATTTCAACGTTATAGCCATGAAGACAGACTGTTATGTTATGTTATGTTAAAAACATTTATACCGCGCACGGTCACCACAAATGGTTTCATGGCGCTCAAAGACAACAGCGGGTAAGCAGTACAGCAGAATAACTCAATAGGCTTACTGAAAAAAGTGAGTTTTAAGAAGTTTACGAAAGTGGACGTAACTGGGTCATAGTCTGAGAGAGATGGGGAGGGAGTTCCACAGAGTGGGGGCCAGTAAAGAAAAACATGAGCCACCATGCTTTTTACGTTTGTACCTTGGGACCATCAAAAGGCTGAGGGAGATGGACCGAAGGTCTCTCGAGGAAGTGTACCGCTGAAGGCTGGAGGTGATGAAGGCAGGAGCCTGATCGGTAAGAGCCTTAAAAACAATACAGCCAAGTTTGAACATACAGCGGTAGGCCACAGGAAGCCAATGCAGTCTCCTCAGCAGGGGCGAGACGTGTTGATGTTTGGGCTGACGAAAGACCAGTCTGGCCGCCTAGTTTTGCACCAACTGCAGCCGGTGTAGATGGAAAGCTGGTATTCCAACATAGAGGGAGTTGGTGTAGACAATACGGGAGGTGACAAGAGCCATGATGACAAGGATGAGCACCTCAGTGGTGAGAAACCTACGGGTTTTGCATATCCTGCACTGATGGAAGAAGCAGGATGATGTAACTGCATTAGGGGGGGTGGCAATTGTGTATAAAGAGGAATTGAATTTAACTATACTGGAGGAAGTTAGTAATCCTCAAATGGAACTACTCATTTTTAAACTTAGTCCTAATCCCAGAGATCAAAGGAAGGGTGCATTGTTGTATAGACCACCAGGTCCGATTGGGACTTTTCCAGTTGTGCTATTAGAGGCTTTAGCACCATTTGTACAAGATAATCAGGATTTCCTCCTGGTAGGGGATTTTAATGTCCATAGTGAGTTAGAGGACTGTAGGGAGGCAAGAACTCTCCTAATGGACCTAGACTCCCTAGGGCTGAAAAAGATCAATGACGGCCCCACTCATGAGGCAGGCCATACGTTGGATCTGGTAATGTCCAACTCACCTTTAATCAAATGTATGCCTCCTGAACAAGTAGACTGGACAGATCATTTTATTTTAAAGTTCCACACTGCTACTAACAATAAACCCCAAAAGCGGAGTACTCTGGCCACTAAAAGGAGGCCCTGGCATAAACTAACGGTGGAAGCCTTTAGAGATCAGTATAAAGCTCCCCTGTATGGACTCACTACAGGAGATATAACAACAGAATTGTACAGGTTTGACGAGGCAGTTAAGGATGCAATAAATAATACTATTCCCCAGAAAATCTACAAACCCCGCCCAGCTAAAAAGCAAGAAATCTGGTTTTCTGAAGATCTAAGATCCTTGAAACAAAAGACAAGAAAACTGGAAAAATTATGGAGACGGTCTAGAAAGCAGGAGGATAAAACACTCTATAAATCCTCTTCTAAATTGTACCATAAAGCCATAAGGACTGCGCGGAAAACCCATATTGCTGCACAACTCATAGAGGCAGGGAAAGATTCTAGAGTTTTGTTTAACATCTTACAAACCTTTACCAGACCAGCAGCCTGTGAGACTGTTGAGGTAGCCACTCAAGAGCTGTGCAATGAGATTTCTACCTTCTTCATGGAGAAGATAGAGGCTATCTATGAGAAGATAATGGCCTCAAAGACGGCTGTGGGAACAAATAATAACAACATATCCCAGTCGAGTGTACTATCAGGACCACCTACTCAATGCCTCTCTAGCTTTCCTCCTATCTCTTTGGAGGAGGTAATCTCACTGGTTGCACAGATCAAGAGTGGAAGTCCCTATGATAGCATTCCTGCCCGCATCCTGCCTAAGCTGGTAGAAGTTCTTGGACCAGAAATCCAGAACTTGATTAATCTTTCCCTCTGTACAGGGCAGGTTCCTATGGACTGGAAGAGGGCGCTAGTAAGGCCACTGAGGAAGAATACTACCATCCCCTGGACGGAGTTGGCGAATTTAAGGCCCATCTCTCTTCTCCCCTTTTTGGGGAAGATTATAGAGAAATATGTAAATCGCCACCTATCCAGCTACATTAAGCTAGTAGGCGGTCTGGATCCTTCTCAGTCGGGATTTAGACCAAGACACAGCACCGAGACCACCTTGCTGTCAGTCGCAGACGATCTACGCATGTTCCAGGATAAAGGTCATTCTGTTATCCTGGTTCTGCTGGATCTGTCTGCGGCGTTTGACACCGTGTCATACGACATCATGACAGCCAGGCTAGTTAACATCGGCCTGGAAGGCAAGGCGTTGTCATGGCTGAGGAGTTTCCTGACAGGTCGTACCCAAAGGGTCACCCTGGGCGATTATCGGTCAGAGGAGTTGGAGATCTCTAAGGGGGTGCCACAGGGCTCTTGTTTGAGCCCTACTCTTTTTAATATCTATGTGGCCCCCCTAGCTAACATCATGAGATCGTATGGATTTATTCCAGTGTCATATGCAGATGACACCCAACTCCTCTTTCCTTTTAAAACCCTTACGGTGGAGGTCAGGAACTCCTTTGCCCAGGGGATGAAGGCGGTGGCAAACTGGATGGCATCTAACCTCCTGCAGTGTAATGTTGCAAAAACGGAGGTGATGCTGTTCGGTGAGGCCAAACTTCTGTGGACCCCAGACTGGTGGCCTCAAGATCTTGGCCCGGCTCCAGAACCCAAGCAGGTAGTGAAAAACCTTGGCGTCCGACTTGATCAGGAGCTTTCATTAAAACATCATAGCAATCAAGTGGTGGACTCCTGCTTCCATATCATCGGGATGCTACGAAAGGTTTTCCCTTTACTACCTGACTCTACTAGGAGAACCTTGGTGCAGGCCCTAGTATTGAGTCGCTTGGACTACTGCAATGGGCTGTTGTTGTCAACAAATGAAGCAGTAATCTCTAGACTACAGGTAGTCCAGAATACTGCTGCCCGTCTGGTCCTGAACAAGCCCTCTCGCACCCCCTCTAAACCCCTTTTGGAGAAGTTGCATTGGTTACCCATCAAACAGAGGGTGAAGTTTAAGATCTGCTGTACAATGCATAAGTGTCTACAAGGAAATGGTCCAGCATATCTGATCAATAAATTCTCCTGGTATACACCGACACGCTCTTTGAGATCCAGTGAGCAGGCATTGTTACAGATTCCAAAATTTAGCAAAGTGAGACAAGGGGGAAGATCTCTTACGGTTGCTGGTCCAACTTTGTGGAACAGCCTCCCACTGTATTTGAGACAGTGCAAGGACCACCTTCCTTTTAGGAAGCAATTAAAGACATTCCTTTTTCAAAATTGACTTATGTTTATGGTTAGGGTCCGCTAGTTGCTTTTTTGGCTGCCAAAGGCGCGGAGATACTCCTTCGGGAAGTGATCCTAGCGCGGTACAAACACGCAAAATAAATAAATAAATAAATTAATTTGAGGCCTCATAGATGGGTCACTACTTATGATGACGCCCAGGCTCTTTACCGAGTTGACAGGGCAGGGCGAGGTCCCGAGAGTGGGAGGCCATAAGCTGGAATTCTAAGGGTTGGATGGCCCACCCATCAGCACCATCTCCGTCTTGTTAGGGTTAAGTTTCAGCTGACTGTAGTGCATCCACTCAGAGATAGCAAGCATGGTGGATTAAAAGTTAGTGCAGGAAGAGGGGGAGGAATCAACAGGAAAAATCAATTGTAAGTCGTCAGCATAATTAAAGATAGTAGCTGAGGTTTGACGGAGGGAAACCATGAGGGGATGCATGTAAAGGTTGAACAGAAGTGGCGACAGAGCAGAGCCCTGAGGGACTCCACAGGAAAGGGGGGAATAAGAAGCAGAGAAAGTGGAAAAAGGTGAACTGCCTGAGGGCACTGGTGCAGGAAGGATCTGATCCAAGCAAGGGCTGTGCCCTGGATGCCCGCATTGTTGACACGGTCGATCAAGATGGTATGATCGACCATGTCAAACGCAGCCGACAGATCCAGTAATACAAGAGCCTGGGCGATGTTCATGTCGGCACCTTGTCGTAACACATCCATCACGGCCACGATGACAGCTTCAGTGGAATAAGCTGGTCGAAAGCCGGCTTGCTGGTTATCCAGAAAAGAAGAACCCTCAATAAATGTGCTGATACAATGAGTGACATAAGTCTCCAAGACTTTCCCCAGATAGGGGAGAAGGGAGATAGGTCGAAAATGACTCATAACCGAGGGAGCTGCGCCGGGTTTCTTTAGAATGGGAACTACGACCGCCTGTTTGAAAGAGGCTGGGACTATGCCGGTGGCAAGCGAGTTGTTGAGCAATGACAGCGGAGGATCCGGACAGGCTAAGAAAGCTTCTTTAAGGATTTGAGGGGGGCAGCAATCATTAGGAGAGCCCGAGCTCACTGAGCTTAACAAAGAGATGAACTCGGTCGGGGAGATAGGGGGAAAAACATCCAGACGACAGGGATTCATGGGAGGCAAGGGAGGAGGGGTAGGGGAAGAGGGAGAGGGAATATTGTTCTTGATAGTGACAATTTTTTCAATAAAGTATGAATTCAAAGAGTCACAAAGGGCTTGAGAAGGTAGAGGTTGAACAGTGACACGATCTGGCAGAGTAAGCTCCTCCACGATAGAAAAGATGTCCTTAGACTTGGAGGCCGAATCCAAGATCTTCTGGGAGAAGTAAGAGGTTTTAGCCAGTAAAATAGATTATTTATACTGTTTCAGTAGGTTGACATACTCCGTTTTAGATGTAGAGTCATAGTTACGCCTCCAACGGCGCTCGGCTTGACGGCGGGACAGTTTATCCAGTTTGAATTGATCAGTGAACCACCGTAGAGCGTCATGAGGACGCTTAGATTTTATAATTTTTAGCGGGCCACTTTATCACTGGCAGATACCAACCACTGCTCGAGTTGGGAGGCCTGATCAGACAATGAGGCCAAATCCCGAGGGGCCGTGGAGGCTAAGGTGACAAGGAATTCCTCGAGATTGGCATGCTTCCAATTACGGGCAGTGAAGTTAGTGATGGGACTAGAGTGAACAGGCAGAGAGAGCTTGATAGAGAATGAGATAAAGAAGTGGTTAGACCAAGAACAAGGATAGACTGAGGGGGGGACATATCAAGGTTGGCCGTCCAAACTTGGTCAAGAATATGAAACCTTGTTATGGGTAGCCTCAGATATAGACTGACTGCAATTCAGACCAAGTAAAAGGTCAGTGAAATCCTCAGAGAGATTGCTCTCACGGGGGTCTGTCGGCCAATAATTAAGATCACTGATAATAAGAATTTTGGCGGAGTTGATAACTAGCCGGGATACAAGTTCACCGAACTGTTGGGCAAAAAGGGGCATGCGGTCGGGAGGACGATAGACAAGGACACAAATAAAAGAGAAGCTGGGAGAGGAGAATTTGAGGGTGAGACAATCAATTTTAGAAGTGGAAAGAGTTTCAAGGATAGTGAATTTATATTTGGAGCGAATGATAGCTGCAACCCCCCCTCCTGCTCTCCCATCAGCCCTATTGGATTGTAAAATATAGTAGCCTGTAGGGATAGCGGCAAGGATGTCCGGGGCAGAGTCCTCGGTCAGCCATGTCTCAGAGAGGAGAATGATATCCACCTCATCACCGTCCAGCAGCTGGAATATCTCTAGCTGATGTTTCACCAGAGAGCGAGTGTTGAGATAAACTATTGCCAAAGATTGTGAGCCGAAAGACCCAGCGCTTGTTTGAATAGGGACAGGATCATATTGAGGTGTTAAGGCGCTCAAGTCGGGAGAGGCTAACGAGAGCCGTGGGAGATCAGGATGCCACAGTTTTGGGCGCACCAATTGCATGAGAATGCAGGGGCCCGGGGTGTTGAAGGGCGAGGAGATCAGCAGAAGAATAGGTGATCAGCTGGGCAGAGTGCAAGGCCACTGGACGCGGCCGGCCGCGGCCAGGCGCGGCCGGCCGCGGACGGGCGCAGACGGGCTTAACTTTGGCGCAACTTCGGCACGAAGTCGGCGCGCCCGATGCGCTCGTCCGCTGCGCTTCCGCCAGGTTGCTATCTTAAATACCCCAAGGGGAGGGGAGGGAAGAACTAGCGCGCTGGCCTGCGTCAACAGCGTGGCAGGCAGGAAGTGGTGTAGGGCGTGTTGCTCATTGAATGACCCTCCGCTCGATCGGCACACAGCCGTGGCGGAACGGGGTCAAAAGCAAGGGAGGCAACAGGTAAGTAAAATACAGTTTTAAAAATGCATAAGTGTCGGAAAATCACACCATAGCAGTAAGCAAGAATCATACACCCACGGAGGAGGCTAGAGCAGAGTGAGTATCAAGCAGCCTATCTATAGCGAAAATGGCAGACGTCATCAACCCCATAGCTAATCCTATCCTCAATCTATCCCTGAGTCAGGGTTTTCTGCCCCAGGCCTGGAAGCAAGCCATGGTCATCCCCCTGATCAAGAAGCCCAATCTTGACCCAGAGGCGCCTTCCAATTATAGGCCAATCTCGCTCCTTCCAGCACTGACCAAGATCCTGGAGAAACACGTGCACAGCGTGCTTTCTAACTTCCTGGAGTCGAATGAGTTACTCCATGAATCCCAATCGGGCTTTCGTTCCAACTTAAGCACCGAGACGGCGCTCCTGGAAGTCTCGGAGATCGTTAAGGAGGTGCTGGACATGGGAGGCAGGGTGATGTTAGTCATGTTAGACCTGTCGGCGGCGTTTGACACCGTCCCCCATGAGGATCTCCTCACTAGACTTCATGACATCGGTCTAGGGGGGACGGTGCTCAACTGGTTTCGTTCCTTTCTGGCCAACCACCGGCAGACGGTCTGGGTCCCACCCGGGTCCGCCGAGATGCCGCCATTGGGAGTCGGAGTGCCTCAGGGCTCTGTATTGAGCCCCACTCTATTTAACATCCTTATGACCCCTCTGGCGACATTGGCGGATTCCTATGGGGCCCGGATCGTCTCTTATGCTGATGACACCCAGCTCCTATTCACCTGTCGTAAGAGCGAAGAGTTCGATGGAGAAAGGGTCCGCGAGTGCCTTGGGGCTGTCTTTAGCTGGTTTTCACACAACAGCCTCAAGTGCAACTCGGACAAATCCGAAATACTATTCTTCGGATGCCCATCGGAACCAGATTGGCAGGGATGGTGGCCTGCTGACATGTTCCCTCCCACTCAGTCCTCTAAGTGGGCTAAGAACCTGGGAGTTAAAATTGACAACAAGCTCTCGCTCAAACCCCAGGTTTCTACTCTTACGGGAACATGCTTTGGGATCCTCAGAATGTTACGCAAGTTCTTTCCCCTTCTCTCGGAGGAACATCGGAGGATCACTGTTCAGGCACTCATAGGGTCCAGATTGGACTATGCAAATGTCCTATATCTGGGTCTGCCTGAATACCTCCTCCAGCGTTTGCAGGTTACCCAGAACGCTGCTGCTCGTGCAATTTTTGGCCTGCACCGCCGCACCAGTGCCTCCAATCTCCTTGTATCCCTTCACTGGCTTCCGGTGCGGGAGAGGATACTGTTCAAGGCCATGACACTCGCCCATAAGGCCTTGCATGGCAATGGTGCCAAATATCTTCAGAGGAGGCTGGACTTCTATCGACCTGCACGATCCCTCAGGTCAGAAGCTTTGGCTCGGGTGCCACGCATCAAAAGGGCTCGGCTAGGCGGCCGGTCCTTTATATTCCTTGCTCCTCAGCTATGGAATTCCTTACCGGTGTCCTTGCGAAACACCGCAAACCTGCTTGTCTTTAGGAAAGACTTGAAAACCTGGCTGTTCGCTGGATAATCTGTCCACTCTTTTAGGCCCCTGCTCTTTTACTGTTATGTTTTCCAGCTCTTTCTTTGGTTGGAGCACAAAGCGCCGGGACACTCCTTTGGAGTAGCCGTTGCGCTATAAAAGTCCCATTTTAACATAACATTAACATCTCACCGCTATTGTCACTGAAAGTGCGAGAGCCCACCTCTAAAAATAGCCTGCAGCGATGTAGGAACTAGCGCACTGACCTGCGTCAACAGCGTGGCAGGCAGGAAGTGGTGTAGGGCGGGTTGCTCATTGAATGACCCTCCGCTCGATCGGCACACAGCCGCGGAGGAACAGGGTCAAGAGCAAGGGAGGCAGCAGGTAAGTAAAATACAGTTTTAAAAATGCATAAGTGTCGGAAAATCACACCATAGCAGTGAGCAAGAATCATACACCCGCGGAGGAGGCTAGCGCAGAGTGAGTATCAAGCAGCCTAACTCGCCGCTATTGTCACTGAAAGTGCGAGAGCCCACCTCTAAAAGTAGCCTGCAGCGATGTAGGAACTAGCGCGCTGACCTGCGTCAACAGCGTGGCAGGCAGGAAGTGGTGTAGGGCGTGTTGCTCATTGAATGACCCTCCGCTCGATCGGCACACAGCCACGGCGGAACGGGGTCAAGAGCAAGGGAGGCAGCAGGTAAGTAAAATACAGTTTTAAAAATGCATAAGTGTCAGAAAATCACACCATAGCAGTAGGCAAGAATCATACACCCACGGAGGAGGCTAGCGCAGAGTGAGTATCAAGCAGCCTAACTCGCCGCTATTGACTGTCATAAAGAAAAAGGAGAACTGTGTAAACCATTAGTGTGAACCATTAATAAATGCTTATCTAAACCCTTTAAGAATTGCATCCTGTCATTCAGACCCGCTAACAGTTTTCTACATTGTCAGAACAGAGTTAGAATTTAATTTTTGAAGACTGTATTTGATCACATGGAAGGGGGAAAAAAGATTAGATGTTGTGCTGTTTGTTATTTGCTTGTAAAGGACTTGTATGTTCGTAGAAAACTGATTCCTCTTTCTTTAGCATATGCTGTAACCTTTCATAAATCTCAAGGTTTAAGTGTAGACAGTGCTTTGGTAAATATTGGAAGTACAGTGTTTAACGAGTAAGAACATTATCTGGGTTGCATTTGATTGATTTTGATGAAAAAAAGGTTTGTGCTGATGCAAATTGTATAAGAAACTATAATCGGTTAAGAAGACTGTAAGCTCCTAACTTAGGTGAGTATCCTGTATATCAAAAACGTGTAGTGTGTCGAAAACGAGAATATGACAAACATTCTAGTGCGTTTCAAAAAAAGAAAACAAATCAAGAAAATGATAAAGCTGCAAAGAAAATGAAAATGGACAGTGTTGATGATATTGTAGGATACCAGTTAGAAAATAGTGCAGGTGTCAAATGCTATGCTAATGTAATTGCATCATGAAATTATGGAAAATCAAGAAAAAAGATTCTGTTCTTTATTACATTATATTTTTCAAAAGTTGGTAACTGATAGAACTAAAATCCATTCTGCTTCTGGCAAACTGCATCTTTGGATATATGTTATGCTTCATTGCAATTTACACTTAATGTACAACATTAGGCACAAGAATTTCTTATATTTATGCTTGCAGTATTGGAACATGAAGGAATAGAAATTGAAAATTTGTTTGGACTAAGTTACAGATGGGATCATAAATGTGAAGTCTTCATTTTCTTCTACCACTGAAATAGGCACTGAACGATTCATATATTTGACGATACCATATTGTAAAACAGTGTCTTTTAACAAATTAGTAAACACAGCGAATCAAGATATGAAATATTCTCATTGCAAATCAGAAATCTTGTCAACATTATTTATAGACAGATATGGAAAATATGTCATTTTATTGCTACAACGTTGTAAAGCAGATGGAAGAAAATTGGAAACCAAAATTAAAAATGTTGTGGCAAGTCAAGTATCAATTTCTGGAAAAACGTTTAAAGCAGTTGCTATTATTTTCCATGATGGACCTACTATAACATATGGACACTATACTGTGTATTTAAAGTGCAATAAAGGATAGACTCATTGTAATGATGCCCATTTGGAATTCAAATGTTGGTTGCCATACGAATTATCAAATTCATATCTGGTATTTTTGATGCCAAAGTTTTGAAAACATCAATGGGCCTATGGGAAAGATGTGAACACAAACTAACGAGTTTATTTTGGATATTTCCAATGCAAATGGTTTGGAAACATTATTCGGCTTTTTGGGAAGATGTCAACAATTTCTGTTTGTATTAATATTTGTGCTAATTCTTTTTGTATTTGCAAAATTGTCTTTGAAAGAAGTAATTTATATATTTGATCTTTATATTATACGCCATGTAAATGAGAGTGTATATTTTACAAAATGTACTTGAAAGAAGTGAAAGATTTACTCTAGCTAAAGAATGTAATTTACAAACTGTAGATAGGTAAACAGATATTTGCAGTTGTAAATATTTTCAAAGCAGATTTGGTTTTTATTTTACAATCTCATAGATTGAATTTTATTCCCCACTGTTGTATGAAGATCTACATTGACATCACTGTGTTTTGTAGAATAGTAGTGTACAGTAGAATCTGAATATGAATATGTTACGTAATTCTAAAATTATGTTGTGTTCTTCAAACTATAATATTAATGGCAATAACACTTTTTCTTCTTTTTTTACAGAAGTTAATACTAAAGTTTGAAAAGATTTTAAATTCAGTTTACAATCAAATTACTATAAAATAGTTCCACTGAGTTTTGTATCTTCTTTAATAAAAAAGGTAAGATGAAAAAATGCCATAAGCATGATAATATGAACTAATGTTCATAGTGACTTTTACTGCAGTCATCCATTTTTTGAAACACACCCATGCAGTCATCTATACAGTTAGGCACTGTTCCCATACTCCTCCAATCACCCATGCACTATCTATGCACTTCTACAATCACATAGCCAGTACCCATACACTTATAATATCATCCAGACACTACATGAGTACTCTTTCAATCATCCAGGCACTAAATCAGCTAGACATTACGGATACACTCTTCCAATCACTCTGGTATTACCTATATATCTCCAATCCTCTACACATTACCCCTACACTCACACAATTACCCAGGCATTACCTATGCATTCCTCTATTCCTCCGACATTACACTTGCACTCTTTTAATCACTGAGGCAGTACCCATGCACTCCTCCAATTATGCAGACATTACTCCTGCACTCATTGAATCACCCAGACACTACCCATGTACTGATGCAATCACCCAGGCAGTACCAATGAACTATTCCAATTACCCAGGCACTACCCATGCACTAATGGAGTCACCTAGGCATTACCTGTGTACTTCTTCAATCGCTTAGGCAGTACCCATGCACTCCTCCAATCACCAAGACATTAGCCCTCACTAATGCTATCACGCAGGCATTACTCATTCACTTCCTCAATCACTCAGGCAGTACCCATACATTCCTCCAATCACCCATTCACTACCCATACCGTGTTGCAATCACCCAGGCATTTTCCATGTACTTCTTCAATCACTCAGGCATAGCCCATACACTCCTTCATTCACTGAGACAGTACGCATGCATTCCTCCAATCGCCCAGACATTACCCATACACTCATGCAATCACCCAGGCATTACCCAACCACTCCTTCACTCATTCAGGCAGTACCCATGCACTCCTCCAATCACCCAGACAATACACCTGCACTCATGCAATCACAACCCGGCATTACATGTGAACTTCTTCAATCACTCAGGTTCTACCCCTGCAGTCATGCAACCACCCAAGCACTACCTATGTACTTATGGAATAATCCAGGCACTAGCCTTGCACTCCTCCAATCACTCAGCCACTACCCATGCACTTATAAAATCACCCATATACTACCTATGCATTCATCTAATCACTCAGGCACTACCCATGCACTCCTCCATTCACCCAGACTTTACTCCTGCATTTGTGCGATCACCCAGGTCCTACCCATACACTCATGCAATCACTCAGGCACTACCCATGCAGTCATACATGCACTCAGGCGCTTCTGCAGCACTCATGCAATCACCCAAGCACTACCCATGGAGTCTTCCAACCATCCATGCACTGCTCCTGCACACATGCAATCACCCAAGTACTACTCATGTACTTCTCCAATCACCCAGGAACTACCAATGCAGTCCTACATGCACCCATGCACTACCCATGCATTCTTGCATTCACCCAGGAATTACCCATGCACTCTTTTAATCACACAGGCATTACTCCTGCACTCATGCATTCACACAGGCATTACCCATGCACTCCCTCAATCACTCAGGCACTACCCCTGCAGTCATGCAATCAACCAGGCACTACCTATGCACTCATAGAATAACCCACCACTACCCTTGCACTCTTCCAGTCATCCAGCCACTACCCTTGCCCTCCTCCAATCACACAGTCACTACCCATGCACTTATAAAATTACCCAGAAACTACCTGTGCACTGGTCTAATCACTCATGCACTACCCATGCTCTCCTCTATTCACCCAGACATTACCCCTACATTCATGTAATCAGACAGTCATACATGCACTCAGGCACTTCTGCAGCACTCATACACTAACCCAAGTACTACCCAGCAGTCTTCCAATCATCCAGGCACTACTTCTGCACTCATGCAATCAATCAGGCAGTACTCATACACACCTCCAATCACCCGGGCACTACCTATGCAGTGTTGCAATCACCCAGGCATTACCCATCCAGTTCTTCAAACACTCAGGCAGTACCCATGTACTCCTCCAATCAACCAGACATTACCCCTGCAGTTATGCAATTACCCATGCATTACCCATGCACTTTTTCAATCACTCAGGCAGTTCCCATGCACTCCTTCAATCATCCAGGCACTACCCATTTAAGGCAATCACCCATGCATTACCTATGCACTCTTTCAATCACTCAGGCGGTACCCATGCACTCATCCAATCACCCAGACAGTACTCCTGCACTCATGGAATCACCCAGGCACTATCCATGCACTCCTTCAATCACTCAACAGAATCCATGCACTCTTCTCACCACCCAGGCACTACTCATGCAATCACCCAAGCATTACCATCACTGAAAAAAACACAGGTTTCAGGGACAGTATAGTTAGAAATTAGCATAAAAAAACATTGAAATTCACTGAAAAAAACATAAGTTTCAGGGACCTTATAGTTAGAAATTAACATTTAATAAACCTTCCAAATTCACTGAAAAAAACACAGGTTTCAGGGACGTTATAGTTTAGTTGGACATTTCACTCATACAAAACCAGAGAAATTCAGCTGTTTTAGTTAGTTGAGCTAATTATAACTTGCACCCCTGCAATGCAGTGCTGATGACATCACATATTACATCATTCATGACATTGTCAGTGACATCACTTATGACATCACTGATGACATCTCAAATGACATCTCTGATGACATCATCCACATGATATTCTGATGCACCTCCTCACACCCTAATAAGACCTTTGATACACCCACTCTAAAATACAAACTACCATTTTCGAAACCATTGACACAATGATACCAGTTACTACACACCCACTCACTGATTCCTTGGTCTACACACACATCCACTCATTCACCCATACAGTCACTCATACATTCAGTCACTCATCAATACAGCACTATGATATGCACTCATGCACCTATACAGACACTCACACACTGCCAGTCATCCACAGAGATACTCAAACACCTAGTCAGTCATGCAAATAATCAATCTCACTCCCATTTACTCACCTATACAGATTACACACACACTACCTCACGTATTCATACAGATACTATTACATACTTACTCTCTTATACAATCACTGATAAAAGCACACACTCATCCATACAGCTACTCTCACCATCACTCACTCTCACATATAGTCATTTATATACTCCAACACTCACATATACTGCCTTTCACATATGCAGTTACTCACACATGTACCACTGAGACATCCATTCACTCACCAACACACCCATACACATACTCACTCACCCATACAGCCCTTCACAGATGTACTCTAGAACTCATACACTCAGTGAATCACCCACTCACACATTGCACAGTCACACACCTCCCACCCACCCACATAGACACTCAGGCACCCATACAGATACTCAGACATCCAATCAATAACCCATACAGACACTCAAGTAGCTACTCACCAACCCATGCAGCCGCTTACAAACCAACTGACAGACTGATAAGGACATTCAGACAGTTTAGTCTCTAACCCATGCTTTTAATAAGGCACATTCACTCACTTATACAGTCAGTCCCACCCCTACTAAATCATCCATTCAGACACTTATATACCCACTCATTCTTCAATACACCTTGGCATATATATATATATATATATATATATATATATATATATATATATATATATATATATATATATATATATATATATATATATATATATATATATATATATATATATATGTGTGTGTGTGTGTGTGTGTATATATATATATATATATATATATATATATATATATATATATATATATATATATATATATATATATATATATATTCACTGAAAAAACCATAGGTTATAGACTATATATAGTTAGGGATTAGCATTTACAAAACCTTAATTTACTCGCACAAAACCATAGAAATTCGCATATATAGTTAGTTGCAATAACTATATATCGCGCACCCGCAATCCACTGCTGATGATGTCACATATTACATCATTCATGACATGGTCAGTGACATCACTGATGACATCACTGATGACATCATCCAGTGACTGTCTGTTTCTGTAAAGTTAAAATATGTCTTACATATTGAAGAATGAGTGGATGTATAAGTGTCTGGATGAAGGATTTAGTAGGTGCATGAGTGAGTGATTAAATGTGTCTCACTGAGTGCATGGGTTAGTGACTAAACTGTCTTAATTTGTGCATCATTATATCTGTTGTTCTGTAAACTGCTGCATGTGTTGATCAGTAGCTATATGAGTAACTATATGGGTTATTGATTGATTGTCCAAGTATTTGTATGGAAGACTGAGTGTGTGTGTGGCTGGTTGGGAGATGTGTGACTCTGTGCAGATCAATGTGTTCTTGTATCATTGTTTGTATAAGAGAGTAAGTATGTGTTAGTATATGTTTGAAAATGTAAGGTACTCTATGTTTAACTGTATTGATTAGAAAATGGAAGTGTGATTGATTCTTTACAGGACTGACTAGGTGTGTGAGTAACTCCATGGATGAGTCGCAGAGTGTGAGTGTCTGTATAGGTGTATGAGTGCATATGATAGTGTTATAAAGATGAGTGATTGTATGTATGAATAATGGTATGGGTGAATGAGTGAATGTGTGTGTAGACATAGAAATCAGTGAGTGCGTATGTAGTAACTAGTATTGGTGTGTCAATGGTTTAAAAAATTATATTCTGCATTTCACACTTGATGTAACAGAGGTTATATTAAAGTGTGAGGAGATGCATTGTATTGTCACATGAATGATATCATCAGTGATGTGACCATTGATATCAAATGAGATGTCATCAGTGATGCCATCTGTTATGTCATCAGTGATGTCATCAGTGATGTCATTTGAGATGTCATCAGTGATGTCATTTGAGATGTCATCAGTGATGTCATCAGTGATGTCACTGACCATGTCATGAATGATGTAATATGTGACATCATCAGCATTGGATTGCGGGTGCGCGATATATAGTTATTGCAACTAACTATATATGCAAATTTCTATGGTTTTGTGCGAGTAAATTAAGGTTTTGTAAATGCTAATCCCTAACTATATATAGTCTATAACCTATGGTTTTTTCAGTGAATTTCAATGGTTTTTTAATAGCAAATATGAAAAGCTGTAAAATGTCAAGTACGTGGTAGGTAAAAACATTTTCGTATTCACGCACGCTGATATGCTTTGAACGCTGCCCCCCCCACCCCCTCCTCTTTTCTTTTAAAAATTGGAAGAAACAAAAAGTATTCCCTTCCATAAATAACCCAAGACTTTTATTTTGTTATGGCAAGGGAACGAAATAGAGAATAAATTATAGTTGGTCACCATAGGGTTTAAAGAAGGAATGGTTCTTCACCAGATTAGATATTTTCCCAGACCCTCATTCTCCAATGTGATGAACTAGGCTAAAATTCTTCTGGTGCCTGCACCCTGTCAAAGAATATCACCCTAAAACATGGAATCTCCCAAACACCAGATTGAGTTGAACCCCACAGTAAGCCTTATTTCTTCAGGGCCTCAGAATTTCTTTTGCTTTGCTCATGGAAATTGTGGGATATTGGAGAGATAAGGTGTCACCATTAAGAAAGGGTAGTATTTAAATTTGCATATCAATTATGTTAAACCTTTTAGACATATGATATGCTAGCTTGAACTTATGCTTTACATTTGAAGCCGAATTCAACAGCTTAAGTAAGTAGGTTTTCGTAGTTGTAACTTTAAAGGGTGATCTAGCAAGTTGTAAAGATTTTCTAAAACAGTGGAGCGTATTTAGTTTTTTAATGTACATGTTTATGAAACGATTACACAAATGAAACATTTGTGAGTTTTAAATTTCCGGAGAAGTATAATTCACCAATAGCTTTCTCTGTAGATCTTTTTCCATTAACAATCCCAGTTCCATCACCAGCCCAGGATATCACTACTGTTAGTTGTCATTGTTTCTTCTGTTTTAATAAAAAAAATTTAAGGTGTTTACTGTTTTTGTTGCGATGTATATATTTATAAGTTATTAAAGTGTTATAATCCTACTAATTTTTTATCGATTATTGCTCTTTGAGATATTCCCTGTCTACAAACACTGAAGAATAGGAATATTCTGTCTCCCTTTGCAGATAGTGAAGGATAGGTAATGCAGACTTTTGTCCCCCGTTGTAATCCGTCATGCCTGTTTTTCTCCCCACTGATTGATTGATTGGCTGGACATTTATTGTTCAAGGAATAGTTCTTTCGAGGTATTCTCTGTTTGCAAATAACGTGGAATGGAAATATTCTGTCTAGTCTTTGCAAGTAGTGAAGGGTGGGTAATGCGGACCTTTGTCCCCCGTTGTAATCTGTCATGCCCATCTACTCCCCACTGATTGATAAACTAGTTCCACCCGGACCATTTATTAGGGGTACATCATCTGGCTCAACCGGAGGGTACCCCTAATAAAGAAGACATATGTAAAATACGAAGTAATCACTGTATCCTGTTAAACAGAAACTTTAGCATGAAACACACTTGAAAAGGAAGGGAAGGGAAAGAAATCGAATAAAATCAGTAGGCCACTGATGAGTTTTTGACTTCGCTAGAAATAAGAAACATGAAAGTGGTAAGAGAAGCCAAGCTTGACGTTACGGCAGCCATGAGGTAGCTAGGCTCCGCCACCCCCTCACTGCTCCAAACATGTCTGTCCCACTGCCCGCCACGCCCAATAATGGTAACATGAAATAGATACAAATCAGCAGATACCTACCCCCATTCCGGAAACTCCCGAAGTGCAACAGGTTCGCGGCTACGCCCATCCGGAAGACGAAGCCTTCGGCACGTGTAGGGCGAGTCCTGCTGGCAGCCGTCGGCCGGGGAGGTCGTCGCGTAAGGTGGGCCAGGAGAAGAGCCGAGGCCGACGGGATCCCTTGTCCCATCCTCTTCTTTTTTCAATAATGGCTGTGACAACGGGGGGGGATGTCTTGCACATGCCACCGACCCCCCACTGGGCCAGGAGAGGAGCCGAGGCTGACGGGATCCCTCTTCTTTCTTCAATAATGTCTGCGACAACGGGGGGGTATGTCTTGCACATGCCACCGACCCCCCCCCCTGGGCCAGGAGAGGAGCAGAGGCCAACGGGATCCCTCTTCTTTCTTCAATAATGGCTGCGACAACGGGGGGGGATGTCTTGCACATGCCACCGACCCCCCCCCCCTCCCCTGCCTTCGTATCGCCTGGTCTGGCCCCGGCTTGGTATGAGCTCCCCGTTCGGTCCTGAAGCGGCGCCCTGCAGGCCACGGGGGGGATGTCTTGCCTCTGCCTCCGACCCCCCCCCTCTTATCGCCTGGTCCGGACATCACGGATATCAACGCCAGGTGTCGGCGTGGGGTGAGCTGGGAGGGAGAGGCGGCGCGAACGAGCCTCTCCCACCCCCCCAGGTGGGGGCCCCTCAGCTGCACCCCTAACGCTCCACTCACCCAACAAAAGGTCTTGTCCACTATTGCGAGGCAATGATGCTCCGCTCACCCAGCGGGGGTCTCGTCCACTGTTGCGGTGCAACGGCACTTCTGAGTTCAGCTAGAAAATGAGTCCTGCGTCCAGAAACGTTCTCCTCAACTTTGAAGATTCTATAAGAGCCACGGGGGCCCCCGACCCCCGCAGACACCCCCAATCGGAAATGACTGCCATGATCACCCACGGAACGACCACGACGTAGCCGTGGGACGTTGGCGCCCTCATGCCGGCGCCAGACTCAGTCTTGAAATGACCAAAATCCTGCAAGACTTCCAACTTGATCAGTTCCGGTGGGACACCAGTATGACCCGGTAGGAGAGATTGTTGCCTCCCACCCCACTTTGACTGATGGTTCATGTCTCCAGTCCCCTCTGCTACCCTTCAACAAAAACTTTTGGACAGCCGAAAAAGGTCCCGGTCCAATCACGAGTTGGTGAAGACATTTTGACTATACTTTGACCTTCCTGACCTCACCCAAAATGGCGCCGGTACAAATGAAACTCTCAACTCCTTGTTGTGCCCCGATTGCTCAGCCTTGATATCATGAGATATGTATGCAGTTTTTAGCACATGAATTGATATGGGATAAGACTGATTATATGTTCGGACAATGAATTGATCCGGGATGGGTATTGATTATACGTTCGAACAATGAATTGACATGGGACGGGTACTGATTACACGTTCGGACAATGAATTGATATTAAGTTCTAATGCATCATTGATTACTGTATTTATTGAAGGTTCGAATTGTCGACACTTTTGATACTTGCTCACAATGAATTATCGATATGATTTTGTTGCACTTGTCACACTTTTTACTATGAAATCAACGACCACTGACTCTGTTATGTTTTCCACAAATAAATACCCCCCCCCCATTTACAGTTCCAGCCTGATCCGTGGCCGGCCCACGGGGTTGTAGGCCAGTATTTGTGCACCAACATTTTTATTAAAGGTTTTTGAAAAAGCAAACGTAGTTGTAACGCGTAGGTTTTTTCAGTGAATTTCAATGGTTTTTTAATAGCAAATATAAAAAGCTGTAAAATGTCAAGTACTTGGTAGGTAAAAACATTTTCGTATTTATGCACGCTGATGTGCTTTGAACGCTGCCCCCCCCCTCCTCTTTTCTTTTAGGAGTATTCTCTCTTTGCAGATAGTGAAGGGTAGGTAACGTAATCCTTTGCCCCCATTGTAACCCGTCGTGCCTGCTTCCCTCTACATTTGATTGATTGTTATCCAAGCATTTACTGTTTTAGAATTGGGTGCTCTCATGCTGACGCCAGCTTCAATCTGAAACATCCAGAAACACTGTAGACTACCAATTCAATCAGTTCTGGTGAAGCCCCAACGTGACCCGGCAGAGAAGAACTTGCCCCCCCCTACTTTGACTGATTGTTCTTGTTGCCTGTCCCTTCTGTTGTCATTTAACAGAACTTTTTGGACTGCTGAAAGGGGTTGTATTCCGACCGCTGGTTGGTGGAGACATTTTGACTGTATTCTGGACCTGCGTTGTCGCGTAATGCGTCATATGACGCGCCGCGTTAGCGCACCCGGAAGTGCTCCGGTGCGCAAGGCGCAGCTTCCCGGAAAGGATCCAGAGCACGGCGCGCAGCGCGTAACGTAAGCATAACAGGTCATGTGACTTGTTAATAAAACTTTTCATTGGTTCATTTTACTTTTGGTTTCCTAATGATGGAAGGCTTGATTATATGACCTAAAAATAACACTTTTCATTGGATTAAAACATTTTTTTTCCCAAACGATGAAAGACCCACCTTTTTTTTTCTCACTCGGCAATCAAAAAAGGTTCCGTTAGATGACAACAGAGGGGACAGGCAACAAGAACCATCACTCAAAAAAGGGGAGGGCAAGTTCTTCCCTACCGGGTCACGTTGGGGCTCCACCGGAACTCATCGAATTGATAGTCTACAGTGTTTCTGGAAGTTTCAGACTAAAGCTGGCGTCAGCATGAGAGCACCACCATCTCGTAGCTCCGTCGTGGCCATTCCGCAAGCAATCATGGCAGCCGCTCCCCACCGCAACCTGCGGGAGTCGGGGGCCCCCAAGACTTTTGTAGAATCTTCAAGGCTGAGGGGACGCTTTCGAGAATGGAGCCCAAGCCCTAGCAGACAAGCGACCGAGTTCCAAGGTGTCCCAGGGCCATTTTAGTGGACCAGGCCCAAATCCGAAGAGCCGGCCGCCATTTTAAGAGTCCTGTTGCAGTCGCCTATCGCTGCACCGCAAGAGTGGGAGCAACTCAACTACATGGTGAGCGAGACGCTGTAGCCGGAAGAGCGGGCGGTAAACAGCTGAATGGCGGAAAAGGCACAGTGTAGCAAAAGCGGGCGGAATGGCAACTGAAACGGTAAAGGGGCGCCCCACTACAGCAGACGAGCCTCCACCTGGGGAGGCTCGTTCACGGGGCGCCCCACGCCGTTTTTCGGAGCAGCATTGTAGGATACCAAAACCCGTGCGGCAACTTACTGGACATCACCTGGGTGCCGTCCAGATATCAGCGCGTTCTGCTGCCTTGGGACTATTCGCACAGCAGACCGCTACTGACGAGGCACAGTGCAGCAAAAGCGGGCAAGTACCATGAGTGACGTTAATTCGATCTTTCAATAGTACAGTAATCAATAACACATCAGAATTTAATATCAATAGGGATGTCAAAATGTTCAATCAATTCTCGTCCCTGCTCGCCATGTGCTTCAAAACTGCATACGTATCTCGTGATATCAAGGTTGGGCAACCAGTACACAACAAGGAGTTACGAGTCCCATTTATACCGGCGCCATTTTTGGCGCGGCCGGGCAGGTCCAGGATATAGTCAAACATAACAAATGAGGCTGACGTCTCTGAAGCAGTTGACGCACAGCAGGACATAGCAAATAAACATGAAGTCTCTGAAGCTGTTAACTCACTGCAGGACAAAACAAGTGAACCTGAAACCTCTGGAATAATTGTCGCTCAGAAGAACAACACACAAAACTCTGTAGTGTCTGAGGAAAGTAAAACAGAAGGGCACTGTAGTTTCAGACACACTTAACACTAATGACTTAACAAAGATATCGTCTGTCTATGAAGCAGCTGTCACAGAATTGACAAAGAAGTGTGCAGACACCAATGCTATTAAGAAACACAAGGAAATCCCTAACGCATCAGCATTCTCGGAAGAGGTTGACACAGATGACATCTTAAGGAACAAAGAAAGACAAATTAAGGATGAGGAAGTTATCACTTTAGTTTTTTCATCAGCTAGCGACAGCAACAAACACATTGTAATGGAGATTAGAGAGGCTACGGATGGGTGAATAAATTATCAAAAGAAATGGCGACTCCCCCTTTTAGCAAATTAGCTAAATCTTTGCGTAATTTGGGCATAAAAGTTATATTATTGTTGTTGTTGTTGTTGTTGTTATGGTTATAGTTCTGGTTAATTTCCATTCAGAGTGTCCTACACAGCACCACTCTAGGTAAACACTACTTTATGTAAACCTGGGACATAGCACTCATTGAAATGTTTGTGATCTTTCCTGTTAAGTTGCATCATAAGTTAACCCAAGACTTTTATTTTGTTATGGCAAGGGAACGAAATAGAGAATAAACTATAGTTGGTCACCATGGGGTTTAAAGAAGGGATGGTTCTTCACCTGGGTGCCGTCCACAACTCAGCACGTTGTGCTGCCTTGGAACTATTCGCACAACAGACCGCTACTGACCATTGTTGCTTCTGTTTTAATAACATTTTTTTAAGGTGTTTACTGTTTTTGTTGCGATGTATATATTTATAAGTTATTAAAGTGTTTTAAACCTACTACTTTGTTGGAGTTCTATATATTTTTAATGTGACACATAATTGTGAAGACTTTGATGTACAAAAAGGCTTCCCTGGATTCTTCCGCTTCAGGCTCGGTCCCACACACCCTCACAGTGAGAATCCCCTCCCCAATCACAATACAGGATCGTTATCAGATAGTAGGAACGCGTGTGGTGTGACGGATCTCATCGGGTGGGGGCCTTGATCTACTGTAACTCAGCAGGGCTAGGTGATAGCCTGGGACCTGCCTGGACAATCGAACACAAAGGAAGAGGAGTGTCAGAGGGTGCGGTAGTGAATAGGGTGAAAGGGTGGTGTCGGGCGGGCACAGGGTGTGATTCTCAGGGAAGAGCAGCGCAGATGGGGGAGGTTTAGGGCCCATGCATAAGACAGAGAGCGCGGGTGACCAGTGCGTGGGGGAGATGCTTGCGAGGGTGGGTTGCCATGCTAAGGATCAGCAGCGTGCAGAGAGTGGGTCTGGTCAAGGCATCTAAAATGGCTGCCGTGCACGACAAAAGTGTGGCATTGGAAAAAAAGCAAGATGGCGCAGACAATGTTTCTCAATAGGAATTAATTTATAACAATTATTTTTAACAATATATTTACTCGCAGTGTCAAAATGGCGGTCAACACTTCCTGATTTCCTTCGAATCGAACGTTAACAGACGTCACGCAGCAAAAAAAAAAAACGCTCACGCGCAGCCGCTGGAAGACAAGTATCAACATATATGAGCATCCTCAGCCACCCTCAGAAAATAAGGGGGTCAGGATACGTCTCCCGTACCCCCTTATACCCATTTCCCACATTGTTTTTCCTCCATCTTGTAATTTAATTAAAACGAAACACAATTTTTTTTTTTTTTTAATACCCCCCTCATCAATCCTAGGGGGTCAGAAGGGGTCTACCTTGCCCCCTTTCCTTCATTTCCCCCTTCGTTTTGGCCTCCTCTAGTCTCTCGATCCTACCGAGAGACAAGATGGCGGCCGCTACAGAATGTTGACAGACACCGGAGAGCCAATCAGCTTCGCTTCGCAAAGCTCTGTTACGCGAAAAGTACGCGAACTGGAGCGCTATCCGGGACGCTGCCACAGATATATCTGTTTTTTTAAACGTTAATTTCTCAAAATCCACTGGAGCACATATATTGAGACCCAGCAAAGGCACATCGGGCTAACAGTCCCTACAATTTTGCCAAGTTTCGTGTAAATCCATTCAGCCGTTTGAGCTAAAAGTGAGGCCAAACGCCCTATGGAAAAATGAATGGGAAAAACGCGTTTTGGGACCCCCCTTTTTTCGCGGCCCACCCTTGACGAAACCCCCCAAATTTTCAGGGGCTGCTCAGAAACAACATGTGCCATTTTCCTGAAACT
The DNA here is from genome assembly GCF_964263255.1 of Lissotriton vulgaris. Taxonomy (NCBI): domain Eukaryota; kingdom Metazoa; phylum Chordata; class Amphibia; order Caudata; family Salamandridae; genus Lissotriton; species Lissotriton vulgaris. The sequence continues at coordinate 113,978 of NW_028242572.1, read as the reverse complement.
TTCAGCCGATTCCGTCCACAAACGCCAAAGTTATTAAACATAGAATTTTCAAAAGTTCCATAGAGAAAAAATCCTAACTATATATACCTACTGGCGACCGCCAGTAGGTAATATATATATATATATATATATATATATATAAATATATATATATATATATATATACCTTCGTGATTCCACACGCTCCTCTCCGTATGAAAAGACACGAGCCCAAGTGCATCCAGAAGTGTTTCTTTTAGCAAAATGACAACAGAAAAACTCAACGCGTCTGGGATAGTCTCCCTTGCTCACGAGTCAAGCTGTGTGAGTTTGGTTCAAGAATTTAAACACCATGTGACCTCTAAACATAAACAAAAGACTTCCGCGATTTTAGTAAACAAAGCGGTAGCTGGGGAATGTTTTCTTTCTTAATACAAATGCATACTATTTTAGACATTGGCGAATTTAACAAATGGTATTCACTTTAAATGAACCGATTAAATTAAATCAAACACAAGGTTGCAACTTTGTAAAACAATCTGCTGCTAAGTGTTGCGCTTCATTATAAACATAGCTCGTATTATTAACCCCTTACTATACGCAAGATAATATATATGTGTTGCCTCCTAGGCAATTCTATTATACATATGGGGTTATTTTTATGTTATGTAATACCATAGCGCAGCACTGTCCAATAAGAATGCAGCCCCTGTGGGCAAATACAAAACGTTAATAGACCTTGTTTAAACCTTATATATATATACATGTATATATTACCTACTGGCGGTCGTAAGTAGGTAGTTATAGTTAGGACCTAGCTACCATCGGAAATCCGCAACATTCTATTGGGAATAACTCTTGCGCCAGTTAAGGGATCTGCCTGTAATTTTCCAACATTTTGGCCAGCTCCGCTCTGCACCTTCCCTGAAAGTTTCGGAGGGATTCGTGAAGTGGGGGCTGAGAAAAAAGGGGGGTCCCAAAATGTGTTTTCCCCATGTTAATTTCCATAGGACGGTCTGACAAGTCTACAGCCCGAACTGCTGAATGGAATTACGCCACACTTGGCACAATCGTAGGGACTGGTACGCAGATGTGCCTTTGCTATATTTGGTGAAAATTGCTCCAGTGGCTTTTATGAAAATTAACTTCAAAAACACATATATATCTATAGGCGTGCTCCGAGCGCTCACCGGTACGTGTACCTGGGAGCGCACCCGGCACGCTACGGGAGTGATTGCTGTCGGGTGTCTGTCAACATTTTAAACAGTCCAGAGAGTCCACCATCTTGTGTCTCGGTAGAATCGAGACACAAGAGGGGAAAAAGAAAGGGGGAAATAATTAAAAAGGGGCAGAGTTGATACCCCCTGACCCCCTAGGTTTTCTGAGGGGGGCCTAGAAGGACCCTGAAGGGCAAAACACTTTTTTTTATGTTGAAACTTTCGCTGGGGGAGCGCTGGGTGCGTTCTCAGGTGCGCTCTCCGGTACGCGCACCCTGAGCGCACCAAGGGGAAAACAGTGAAAGAAAAAAGTTTTGAAAAAGAATTGGGGTGAGGGGCACTCTATCCTGCTCTCTTTTCAAGTTTTTAAGTATTACAATTAAATTTTTTCTGAAACTACACAAAATGGCGGCAATAGCGTGTATCAGAGACAGATAGTGAGAGAAAGGAGGCAGGAGATGAAGAAGAGATATCAAATATACATTGGTAAAAATACAGTGGGAGAATGGCAGTAAATATGAGTAAACTTACTATGTAACATAAAAATTGTGCACTCTATACTATAAGTATTTCATTATACTACAATCACTTTGCTTTTACCTCATAAATTAGAAATAAAAATGAATAATATGTCAACTAATTTTTAATTTGTAATTAATAATTTATTGTTCAGATTTCTCATAATTTAATAGAACTTGTAGCATGTCCTCATCTGGTATTTCATCATCATTCATATATTTAATGTCCTCATGAAAATTGTTCATTGATTCTATTTCATCCAAACATTGAATTAATTCTTCATCTATGGATTGATTCAAAAAATCTTTTAAGTCATCTTCTCTTTGTGATGAAATGGTGCTTTCAATCTCTATGCCATTTTCATTTTCAAGATGTGTTGATGTAATTTCAAAAGAAATTTCCTTGTTGTCCTCCATTTTAATTTCAAATTTCTTGCTGTAAATTGCAGAAAAAAGTAATCACTTTCAATTATCGTTTTTAGTAATACATAACATAAAAGTAGCTTAATCAAGTATTTAGTTCTTTAAAATTAATCGGGCAGTGTATAGTATCATGTTACCAAAGGGGGGGTTTTACCCAAAAAGTCGCTGGGACCTGGGTGCTAGGTAATACATATATAGGGGTCCCAGAGAGAGAGCGTAACATAAGAGCACGCAAATTACTTAATCAGAACATTACAAAATGTAGAATTCATCATGTTTAATAAAGCCAACACTGTCATTGAATCACAATGTGCTATTCAATCAATTCAAATTTTACAGCATAGAAAAGCATTAAAGCCCTAAGTACAGAAAAGGAATGGGATCCGATTGTTACTAGACTGTCTAGACATTACCATCTATGTTGAAAATGATCATCTACAGACAACTTTGTACAGAAAACCCATGGAATGGAATTCATTGCTGCAATATGGAAGCCATCACCCAAGGGGACTAAAGGATAATCTGCCCGTTGGACAATTCCTATGTATCAGAAGGAATTGTTCCAAGAAGGACGACTATATGTGCGAATCTCAGGATCTATCGGATCGCCTAATAGCCCGAGGGTACCCAGGACGACTTGTGAAAAAAGCCCGTAAACGGGCGTGGTACAATCCTCATGACATTCTTCTTAGTGCTGGAAATCAGAAGAGAACCAATCCAGAGCGCATCATTTGCGTAACCACTTTCTTGACAAGAAGTAACGAGATCAAAAAGATCATTAACAAGAACTGGTCCTTGGTAGCTGATGACATTAAGCAGGAGGATCTACCATTACATTCGTTTAAAAGAGCTAAGAACATCCGAAACATAGTGGTTCATTCGTTCCTGGATTCGCCTGAACAATCCACCATTACCTCATTATGGAGCCTCCCTCCGATTATTGGACACAATAAGCGTGGAGCATGTATTGCTTGTACGACCACATTACAAACCAAAAAGTTTGTATACCAAACTCGAACTTTTTTTCTGAAATCCTACGCTAATTGCAACACGGCCAATGTTATATATATCATTCTGTGCCCGTGTGAGAAAATCTATGTTGGTAAGACTCAACAAAAGGTGAAACAAAGAATTCTACAGCATGGCAGCAGGATACGGTGTGCTGTACCAGGAGCCCCCCTGGTAGAGCACTGCCAAAGAATGGGACACACCGCACAGGATTTGACATGGTTAGTCATAGAGAAGATCACCTTGGGCAGAAGGGGTGGTAATTTGGCAACAGTGCTCGATACCCGAGAATTGAAATGGATGGCTACATTTAATTCAATTGCAAATGGTCTCAATGAAACCGACAGTAGCTATGCCCTGATGGCAGCATTGGGACATTAACTTTAGTGGCTATATCCAAATGTGCACATGTGATGCAGAATAACCACCAATTGATTTTACGCCCTCATATCTGTGAGGTGCACGCTTTGGAATCAGCTAAAGCGTTGTACAATTTCAATGTACCCTCTATTACACGAGATTGAACCCAACCCTTATATACCAAATAAACTGGTTCGTGATTACTATACACAAAACTTCCAGAAATATAGTTGAGTGACGTCTACACCCTCATGTGCGAGAGGTGCACGTTCTGTAACAATTATTGAACAATTTCGAATGTACCCTCCACTACATGAGATTACATACCAAATAAACTGGTTTGTGATTACTATATACAATTCTTCTAGAAATATGATTGAGTGATGTTTACACCCTCTTGTGCAAGAGGTGCACGTTTTGTAATTTTGTATATTGTTTACACTCATGTACGCTATTTCGAATTTTTGTTTTTGTTTTGCAACACCGCTGACACTATTTCAAACTCCCACAGAGTAATTTCTCTTCATCTTCAGTAATTGTGTAACGTCTACACCCTCATGTACGAGAGGTGCATGTTTAATATACTGTTTACATCTATGTACGCTATTTTGAATTCTTGGTTTGGGTTGCAATACCATATATACAATTTTAACATCTGTACTGCCTTCCCCAACTTGAATAGTAACTCTTTACTATCAGTCACTCACGTGACCACGCCACAAAGTTGTCAAAATACGGAAGTGCACTCGCTTCGCTCACACGAAGAGGCAAGTAGTTTTGTAACGAGAGACCGTGGCTGCGGCTAGGCTTTCCAGTAAGTCTTGACTGCGGCAGAGTTTGGCTGCTTTCTTTGACCCCTAAGCTTGTCATACAATTACTGATACCTGCCCAATCACCTTAAATCTTGCAGGGATTTAGAAAACGCCGATGAGCTTTCACCGCGAAGGGCCACCTATTTTGAATCAAATACACGGTGACCGCCTGATTCATGTAAGTGCTCTGATCAGGGATCACAAAGCCACATTAGGGTAGATTTATTATAGTCACTGGGCTATAACTTACTTCATCTTCTTCTCTTAGCGGCAGTCTAGGGTAATCAAGTTCATTTTACCCCAACAATCCCTCTACACAGATGGACTCACTCTAGCCCTAAAAAGAAAAAGATACATGTAAGTGAGAGCATTTTGAATAAACTAAACACCTTCCCCCCTCCCCGCTCCCCCCCCCCTTTGAATTGTCTTGGATACCTTTATCATACTGATTTAATTCCACCCCTGCTCCTTTCTAGTCGGCTCAATTCTTAAACCCATTAACATCTGACTTCACGGAAGGTGGTCCTTCAGATTCCTGATTTTCGGTGCTGGCTGGCCCGAATACCCATGGTAAAATCCTTTCCTTTTAATATATAGCTTAAATTTTAGATTTAATTTTTGTTTAGAATTTATTGAATCCTTTTTATTTTATAGAATTGTCTTGCCCCACTACAACACTTCCTGTCCTGATAAAGACCCCGTTTTAAGGGCTCAAGTAAACCTCCCATGTAGGGGTCGAAACGTCGACGGCTCTACCTGTCCCATCATCCGGCACTATCAATGACTAAATTACTTATGATTGTGACCGTAGAATGATTTGCATATTCGTTTCATTATAACATTGGCTTGAATAAGTTATAGCCTTCCACAATTTATAATGAATGTTTTGTATTGAATATGAAACTTAGTTCTTCCTCTTTTGAATCACTTTACTTCTTTTCATCCCACACCCTACACTTTATTTCCCCGCCTTTTCTGTACTTGGGGCTTTAATGCTTATTTATGCTGTAAAATTTGAATTGATTGAATAGCACATTGTGATCCAATGACAGTGTTGGCTTTATTAAACATGAATTCTACATTTTGTAATGTTCTGATTAAGTAATTTGCGTGCTCTTATGTTACGCTCTCTCTCTGGGACCCCTATTTATATGTATTAGTGTCAGACAGGAACTAGAAATATAAAGCACTGCATGTGATGAAGCCAATCTTAAACAATAATTAAAACAGAAGGACTGTAAATAGCTAATGGAAAACATTTTCCAAATTATCTTAAAGTGTACAACATAGTTCCCCATACAAATTAACAACTTACCTTTTTGAAAATAGAAGAGTTAGTACTGTGTTATTCTAAGTCCAGCAATTGAGCACCCACATTTTCTCTCAGAAGTACCTCAGACTGGGGTATTACAAAATGGCCGTGTTTTTTCTCTCATTTAAGATATATACATAACCAATCAAACTTCATCACACACAAAAATTCCAAACTAAAGTAATATTTTGATTGGTTCTAAATTTCAATACTTTCAAATGTGTTTTCCCCATGCAATTTTCCATTGGACATTTAGACACGCCTACAGCCTGAATGGATGAATGGAATTACACCAAAGTTGGCAAAATGATAGGTACTGGTATGTAGTAGGGCCTTTTCTATATTTCTTTGGAATTTCTTCTGTGGTTTTTATGAAAGGCAACTTCAAAAAAACATAATATCAACAGGCGCGCTCCGAGCGCTCACCGGTACGCGTACCGGGGAGCGCACCCGGCGCGCTACGGGAGTGCGCGAGCGGAAAGCTGATTGGCTAAATGATGTCTGTCAACATTCTAAACAGTCCGGAGAGTCTGCCATCTTGTGTCTCGGGAAAATCGAGACACCTGAGGAAAAAAAATAAAGGGGAAAATGATTAAAAGGGGGCAGGGTAGACACCCCCTGACCCCCTAGGTTTTCTGAGGGGGGCCTAGAAGGACCCTGAAGGGCCCAAAAACTATTTTTAAAAATGTTTTTGCAGGGTAAGCTCTGGGTGCGTTCCCGGGTATGCTCTCCGGTACGTGCACCCTCAGCGCACCACGGGGAAAAACAGTGTAAAAAAATAGAGTAAAAAAATAATGTAGAGTGTTTAGAGGTAAGTTAGCTCTGAAAAGAACAATTGTGTTATGTGGGTGTTTTTTGTACCTACAAGTAAGTACCAATAAAGAGTCTTATATTAAAGAGGAAAACTCTGTTCCCCTCATCTGTAAAATGCACACCATCTCTCCTATAGATGTCTTGCAAGTTGTTGTGGTAAATGGAACCCATACCATAGTCACTGAGGAACGCAGAAACAAATGTATTCACATGTTTCCTTGCTTTCTCAATCTGTGGACAAAATTGGTTGGACCAGTTCCATTTTTGCCTTTGGCATATATTAGAAAATACCAAGGCAGTTTTGGGAAAAAGTGACATCAATTGCCCAAAGATGTCCTGTAAAAGCATTTCCAAACCTACCCCAGTCAAAGTGCCTAGCTCATTTCCACCACAGATCACAATTATAAGGTCAGGGCGTGGTAAATGCATAAAGGATTTTACCAATGGTATCAATTGGTGACTTCTCAATCCTCTCTGTCCAATCCATACAATGTCCACATTTTGTAAATCAAGGTTGTAAATACCTCTGTGAGCTGCGTATGTTTTACTCCAGTGGACATAGCTATTTATTTATTTATTTATTTATGGGTTTCTATAGCGCTGGAATCGACTCCAACCGGAGTATCTCTGCGCTGTGATACCAAATAGAGTTCAAATATGTATGCAGATGAAGGGGCAAGGGACTAGATTTTGTCAGTGAACAGCAGAGTTTTCAGTTGTTTCCTGAATTTTAAATGGTCTGTGCAGAGCTTAAGGGCCAGAGGAAGTTTGTTCCACAGTGTGGGCCCTGCAACAGATAGAGCTTTCCCTCCGTGTCTGTTTTTTTTTACACGAGGTACTGCCAACAGAAAATTTTCGCTAGATCTCAAAGATCTGGAGGGAGTGTAGGGGGTGAATTTCTGCTCCAGGTATGTGGGGCCATGTCCGTTTAAGCATTTATGGATAATGCAACATATCTTAAACTTGGCCCTTTGTCGAATACTCAACCAATGTAGTTTCTGTAGTAGAGGTTTTGATGCTGTTCTGGGGGGGGCGTTTAGGACAAGGCGAGCTGCCGTATTCTGGACCACCTGGAGCCTATCTAGAACTCCTTCATTAGCAGAGAGGAGCAATCCGTTACAGCAGTCGATGCGACTCAATATAAGGGCTTGCACTAGGGTTTTTCTGAAGGAGTCCGGTAACAGGGGAAAAATTCTGCGCATCATGCTGATGGTGTGAAAGCATGAGCCAGCTACCATGTTACTGTGCTGTTTGAGGGAAAGGTCGTGATCAAGGCGAATCCCCAGATTTTTGACGATCTGTTTGGGCTCAGGAACAGTACCAAGATCAGTTGGCCACCAGTCTGGGGTCCACAGTAATTTGGCATCTCCAAACAGCATTACTTCCGTCTTGTTGACATTGCACTGTAGGAAGTTGGTGGACATCCACTGTGCGACGGCTTTCATGCCAGCGGAGAAGGAGTTTCTTTTTTCCGTGGTGAGATTTTGAAAGGGAAAGAGAAGCTGCGTGTCATCCGCATATGACACGGGGATGAAACCAAATTTGCGCATCACTCTTGCCAGGGGTGCCACGTAGATGTTAAAGAGTGTTGGGCTCAAACAGGAGCCCTGTGGCACCCCTTTCGTAATCTCTACCTCAGTTGATCGATATTCACCCATGGTGACAGTCTGGGTGCGATCCATAAGAAAACTCCTTAGCCAAGCAAGGGCCTTGTTCTTAACCCCTACGTTCGACAACCGGTCAATAAGGATGTTGTGTGACACGGTGTCGAACGCTGCTGAAAGGTCTAATAACACCAAAATTACCGAGTAGCCTTTGTCCTGAAACATATGCAGGTCGTCAGTAACAGACAGGAGGGTGGACTCTGTACTGTGTTTCGGCTTGAACCCAGATTGGGAGTAGTCTAGGCCGCCAGCTTTCTCAATGTAGCTGGATAAATGACGATTAACATATTTCTCAGTGAGCTTTCCCAGGAATGGTAGCAACGAGATAGGTCTGAGATTTGATAGATCAGTCCACGGAGTTGTGGTATTCTTCCTGATTGGCCTAACTAAGGCCTGTTTCCACTGTTTGGGGACAGAGCCTGTACAGAGGGATAAGTTGACAAGTTTTTCGATGGTGGGAGATAAAATTCCTAGCAAGGTGGGCATGAGTCTTGCCGGGATGATGTCATCAGGACTTCTACTTTTAATCTGCATCGTGAGCAGAGACACCTCTTTAGGAGTGATAGGGGGGAAGAGGTCTAAGGTATGGGGGCCGCTATCAAGCTCTGAATCCTGAAAGATAGAGACTGCATTGGTAGTCAACTTGTTGTTAGAGTTGACTATTTTTGCATAAATGAGATCTATTTTGTTAGAGAAAAATTGAGATATATTATCACAAAGTAGTTGTGACGAAGTGTCTGGACTCTCACATGCTGTAGGATTAGTAAAGGAGTGTAGGACCTGGTATAATACCCTGGGGGAGTTGTCTGCAGCCGTAATATGGGTGGTAATATGGGTTTTTTGCGCCGTTCTAATAGCTTTATGATATATACTTAAAGCGTCCCAGTAATGTCTCCTATCTGTTACAAGATGGGTAGATCTCCAAATCTTTTCCAATTTCCTGGCTGTTTTCTTTAGATTCCTGAGCTCTTCAGAGAACCGGATCTCTTGTTTTTTGGCTGGTCGGGGTCTAAATTGTTTTAAGGGGGCTATCTCATCTATGGCTGTTTTAGTGGCTTTGCTGAACATATCAATAGCTTTGTTGATATCTTCAGGAATCATATGGTAGGGTTGAACAAATTTCTCTGCAGAGGAGGTCTCATTAACTTTGTGCCATTGCCGCCGTACTTTAGGGATGTTGGTAGGTTTGAGGATAGTGGTTACAGGATAGGGAGTATAAAACTCAAGGATAAAATGGTCAGTCCAGCTGACCTGTGTAAGGGGGAAGGCATGTAACACTGGGAAAATTGGTTATTATCAGGTCTAGGGTGTGTCCGGCCACGTGAGTTGGGCCCACATTGTGTGGTTCGAGACCTAGCAGTGAAAGATCGTTGAGAAATGCTTGTGCTTCTTTACAATATGTGAGTTCACTGTGGAGGTTGAAGTCACCCACAAACCAGATTTTTTGCATCCTGAAGGTGGATGTGCTTCTAGTCAGATGAGTTGTGGAAATGAAATGGCAGTTTGATTTTGAAAAAAAGTGGTTGAGAATCAGTGCAGTTGGAAAACCAGAAATGATTGGTGCTTTCTTAAAAATCTCCACTGAAAATTAGGGTGCATGCTTTTTTTTTTGTAAAAAGTCATTTCAATGGTTGAGAAAAAGTCATTTAAACAAACATTGCAGTTGATTAGCTAGTAGATTGATTGGTTAAACACCCTTGATGGATTCCTTTGCAACATATTATGAAGAACTTGTGAACTGTGTGCTGGGTTAGGAGGTAGTTACTATGGTTACAGGGTAAATGAGCACTGGGGGATGGGTGAATGTTATGTGAGTTTCAAAGTCTAGAAATGTACAACCAATTAAAATGTGCAGTATGGTTTTGAATTTGTGTGGGGACAATTTTGATTGGTTAGGTACAAGAATATGGGTCTGAAATGAGAAAGAATCTGTGCCATTATTCTCAGGCTCAAGTGAAAGAAGCATTATTCAGAGATTCTGCCTAATAATTTCTGTTGAGTGTGACTGACACTGTTTTACATCTTCCAAAGCATTTTTAAAGGTGAGTAATGATTCTTTTAAAAAAGATAGAGAGCTTAAAGATTTTTGACAAGTATCACAGTGAGTGTCTGTGTGAATTAAGGAATTATATTTTTACCTTTTTCCATAATGTGAGCTGTGTGTGCTTACAGTTTGTATTTTTTAGTTTATAAGGTAGACTTCTTTTTAAATTGTTTTTTATGCTTGGATTCAATGCTGGTATAGAGATAGTGTAATGGTTTCATTGGACTTGTAAATATGCTCCTTTTTTAAAAGCGCCTTGTGCAACCTTTAACATGGGTGGAAGCAGTGAATGTATGGAGAGGGATAGGAATAGCAGATAGAAAACCATATGAAATGGTGTGGGAGATGCATAAAGTATTTCAGTAATGGCATCAATTGAGATGGAATATAAGATAAATAAGGGCATATTTACAAGCCCCTTGCGCAATGTTTGACATTAATGCTGGTATAGAGATAGTGTAATAGTTTCATTGGCATATTTACAAGCCCCTTGCGCAATGTTTGAAATTAATGCTGGTATAGAGATAGTGTAATGGTTTCATTGGCATATTTACAAGCCCCTTGTGCAATGTTTGACATTAATGCTGGTATAGAGATAGTGTAATGGTTTCATTGGCATATTTACAAGCCCCTTGCGCAATGTTGGACATTAATTCTGGTATAGAGATAGTGTAATGGTTTCATTGGCATATTTACAAGCCCCTTGGGCAATGTATGTGTGACTCTGTCTAAGATCACAGTGATGAGTGAATCAAGCTTCAGTCACAGTGTGATCTTAGGCACATGATCAGAATGTTAGATATAATTTATTTATTTATTTATTTACGAATTTTGTAAAGCGCGCGGCTACCCCCAATGGGGGTGTCCCGGCGCTAGAACTGTCAGCAGGAGGTGAAGGAGCGATCTAGATAGATGAAAATAACCAGGTTTTCAGGCGTCTGCGAAACAGAGCTTCGGATGGGGCAAATCTGAGGTCGATCTGTAAGCAGTTCCAATGTTTGGCAGCAAGAACAGCAAAGGCTCTGCCACCAGCTCTTGTGAGACGGAATCTTGGCACATGCATGAGATGAAGGTTGTTAGAGCGAAGGTCTCTGACTGAGGGGGACAATCTCAATCTCTTTTTTAAATAATCTGGGCCAGTTCCGTTCAAAGCTCGAAAAGCAAGTGTGAGCATTTTAAATTTAATACGGTTGGCTATAGGAAGCCAATGGAGTTCTTTGCGAAACGCTGATATAGGGTGTCTGTATGGAATATTGCCAATCAGTCTTGCAGCAGCAGTTTGAACTACTTGCAGGCGTTCAATTTGATATAGAGGGGCCCCAGCATATAGACTGTTGGCATAATCCAGGTGGGAGGTAATTAAGGCCTGAGTTACTGTTCTGCGTGCCTCCATTGGCCAAAATGGAAAGATCTTTCTCATCATTTTTAATTTACCAAAGCAGGCCGCAGTAACCTTGTTGATTTGAGGGCTGCAGGAGAGTGTATCATCAAATATGAACCCCAGATTGCAGGCAGAGTGAACCGGGGTAGGGGGGGGTTGAGTACCGTAGGCCACCATAATGAAGGTGTACCATGTCTGTGTCTGCCAACAGTATGTGTGACTCTGCCTAAGATCACACTGATGGGTGAATCAAGCTTCAGTCACAGTGTGATCTTAGGCACCCAATCAGAATGTTAGATATAATGTACCATGTCTGTCTCTGCCAACAGTTTGTTTGACTCTGCCTAAGATCACACTGATGGGTGAATCAAGCTTCAGTCACAGTGTGATCTTAGACACATGATCAGAATGTTACATATAATGTACCATGTCTGTCTCTGCCAACAGTATGTATGACTCTGCCTAAGATCGCAGTGATGGGTGAATCAAGCTTCAGTCACAGTGTGATCTTAGGCACATGATCAGAATGTTAGATATAATGTATCATGTCTGCCTCTGCCAACAGTATGTGTGACTCTGCCTAAGATCACACTGATGGGTGAATCAAGCTTCAGTCACAGTGTGATCTTAGGCACATGATCAGAATGTTAGATATAATGTACCATGTCTGTCTCTGCCAACAGTATGTGTGACACTGCCCAAGATCAGAGTGATGGGTGAATCTAGCTTCAGTCACAGTGTGATCTTAGGCACATGATCAGAATGTTACACATAATCTACCATGTCTGTCTCTGCCAATAGTATGTGTGTCTCTGCTTCAGTCACAGTGTGATCTTAGACACATGATCAGAATGTTAGATATAATGTACCATGTCTGTCTCTGCCAACAGTATGTGTGTCTCTGCTCATATTATTTCACTGTCTCTACAGATCAAAAACAGGCCACCTATATATAAGTAACACATAACATTAATGTCTCATTACATGTAACATCCTGCTAATCTGCCTAAGATCACACTGTGAGTGAAGCTTAATTCACCCATCAATGTGATCTTAGGCACATGTCCACAATATTACATGTAATCTACCATCTCTGTGTCTGCAAGCAGTATGTGTGTCTCTGCTCACACTGTATCTACAGGCAAAAAACAGGCCTCCTATATATATGCCAGACATAACATTAATTAGTAATTAATTTTTGACACAAAGCAAAGCAGATGTAATGTAAATCAGCCTTTTGTTGTATACTAGTGTTTATATTGTTTACTTATTGTAATTGGTACGTAATATGTTTGTAGTGGTCTATAATATGTTATTTTTTGTTTACCACAGATTATAATCATCTATGCAAAAAAAGAAAAAAATGCCTTGGAAAGCAAGACGTGAAAAAGTTTATAAAAGAAAATTAAGGTCTAAGGAAAAAGAAAATCAAGAACCAACCAAAATAAAATCTTCAGAGAAAAAAAAATGCTCCTGGTAAGCAAACTAAAAATTTTCTCAGGAACTTATTGAAATGACAAGAAAAAAAAGTTTTTTTTGCAAACAAGAATGAAACACCTGTAATTAGAAACAAAACAGGATGTCCTTCTAAAAATGTTAGACCTGTACAAGTAGATGATATTTTGTATAACAAAAGAAGGAGCCACCAATTTACTGAAATTCGTAGACGAATGTTTTAAAACAGAATAGTATCAAATTTATTAAAAAATGTAAAGAGGTATCAAAAAAAGACCGCTTTTTACAAGAAAAAAAACATAGTTAAGATTGTGGATGAAGCATTTTAAGTGAAAAATAAATTGTTTAGTTTAGTAATGAATAGAATTCGTACACTTGATAAGGTAATCAATGTGTTCAAATCAAAATGTAAGTGGAGGAGAGTAATTAATCGGACTAATTTCTGTGATGTTTTTTCTGGAGAATAGAAAAATAGTTCAAGTTGTGAGCCATTTTTAATGAAGAAAGTTACTTTCAGGATAATGATTTGGTTCATGCAGTTGACACCAGTGGTCGAGCATATGAGGTGAAGGACAGTTGTCCGGTTGAAAAAGAAGAGATTGTGCCTAGAAATACAGAAGAGGTGTTAGCTGACGAAGTTTTAGGGAGATGTCCTAAAGCTCCAGTGTATACATGGAATTGTAGTAGTATTTGTAGTGTGCGACAGGAATCAATTCATTTGTTTCGTACTTTCTTACGGACATATACTAAGAAATGTGTGAAACAAAAAATGAAAATTTTACAAGAGTTAGATCCTTGTAGAGTGAGAGAAAAAACAAGTTTGCAAGGGCATTCACTGGCTTGTCTTTCAAGAAAAGTATGTCAGAGTGTTTTTCACCATTTTATGATGTTAGCGGTACATCATAATAAAGTGAGGACATTAGTGAGAAGGTTGTATTATGCAAAAAGTCCAGCACTTAAACTAAAACAGTTAAACAGTGCTCTTTTGCATGGAACTGAATTAGATGTCAAAAACATTTGTGATGAAATTGAGTTTTGTTACTTTGGTGAAAAAGAGGTCAGTGCAGAAATTGATACAGTAATAGAAGGCAATATAGAAGAGAATGTAGAGATTTTAAGTAAAGAAAAAATTGAAAATGAAATTACAAAGTTTATGGTCAATTCAAGTGAAAGGCCTAATTTTTCTTGTGTTTGTTGTCGACAAACTTATTATAAGCATCAGACTAGATTAGTTGATTTATATGTAAAAAGTGAAAAGATAAATAATAATGAGTGGAAGGATTTTGCAACTTATTTGTTAGTTGAAAATTGTTTTGATTTGGGCCCTGATCAACGTATTTCTAAATATTGTTATAATAAATTAAATGAAAACAGAATGCCTGCTAGAGCTGTTCATAATAATCTGGAGTTGGTAGACATTCCTTCTGAATTGATGGATTTAAATACCTATGAATCTATTCTGATTCAATGTGTACATCCTTTTCAGGCTATTGTTCGCATGGAGCCTAAGACAGGGAAATTGCCTCCTTCAGATTTACAGAGAGGATTAAAGGGAAGAGTTGTTTATTTGCCTCAAGATTTTAAGAAAAATATTGATACAATTGGTGTCGAAAAAGTAGAGGAGGAACCTCTGGTTATTCTAGTTAATGGTGTTCCGACAAAAAGTAAGAAAATCTGGCAAGAATTAGTGGATGTTAGGAAAGTAATAAAAGGCAACGTTGTATTTGGTAAAAAATAATCAGTACTATAGAAATGTGTATGTTGGAGAAGAAGAAACAACTGTAGAAGAGGACACTGATTTTTCAGCTGGGCAAATAGAAAAAGTTGAAGTCTCTAGAAGTGAAGAAATTTATGAACATTATAGTGTTCATCCATTGCATTCCAAAGAAGTAATGGGGAATGCTATTGACTTGTTTCAGATGAAAAAAGCTAAAGGACGTCCCATTAGTGTATGGGAAGAAAGTTTGGAAGCTCGTTGTTTTCCACAGTTATTTCCAACAGGTGAAGGTGGACGATATGACGACCGACCTGTTCAAATTCCCGCATCTGAATACCGGACTTCAAGATTATATGCAGAAGATCCAAGGTTTCTTCAATGCATTCCATATTTGTTCCATCTACTGTTTGAGAGTGACTTGTCTGGACTTTCCTATGCAGTAAACCATATACTGAAAAGTGGAACACATCTACAACATTTTTCGGCAAGGGATTTTATGGGTAAAGTGGAACTGCAAGACAGTGTTTTGGAATCTCAGCTAATTAATCTCATGGCATGTCAGCGTGGTACTAACGAGTATTGGTACCGTCGTCATGGGGAATTGAAATTTATGCTAAGAAACTTAGGAACTCCTACATGGTTCCTCACTCTTAGCTGTGCTGAGCGTGCTTGGGAAGACTTACTTGAATTTCTACGAGAAGCAAATAAAAACATTGAAAATATTGAATACAAGACACCTGGAGAACTGTGCTCTTTGGATCCAGTTAATGTATGCAGGTATTTCAATCATAGGTTTGAAGCTATGATGTCTTTTAT
The DNA here is from genome assembly GCF_964263255.1 of Lissotriton vulgaris. NCBI lineage: Eukaryota > Metazoa > Chordata > Amphibia > Caudata > Salamandridae > Lissotriton > Lissotriton vulgaris. Next base: position 98,459 of record NW_028242572.1, on the reverse strand, counting down.
TACAAACAAAAAAAATCCTCCGCTTGGAGAGGTGTTGGATTTTTTGGGGAGAAAGGAGTATCAAGCAAGAGGTGCTCCTCATATCCATATGCTGCTATGGATTAAAGATGCACCAAAATTTGGAACAGATTCAGATGAGAAAGTGATGAGTTTCATTGAGCAGTATTCTACATGTGCTGTTCCGAAAAGTACAGTAGAAAACAATTTAAGATATCAAGTTTTACGCTTTAAAAGCCATCGTTGTGGGAAATACTGTTGTCGAAAATACACATCCAAGGTCAAGTTCTACATGAAATGTCGTTTTGCATTTCCACGTTGAGTAACATCGAAAGGAAGAGTCAACAATTTTATGTCTTCTCTGCGACATACTGTGACAAGAAAATCACCCAAAAATATATACAACCTATGAAGAAATGAGGAATCTAAATTCATAAATGACTACAACCCAGTCATTTTGTCCATGTGGAATGCTAACATGGATACTCAATATGTGGCTGACAACTCTAGTGCTGTGGCTCGATATGTGACATCTTACATCACAAAATCAGAAAAGACGGAACTGAAGGAAATGTGGGAGGAAATTTCACATGAAATTAGTCTAAGCAAGAAATTATACAGTTACAGTCTGAAGATGTTGTCGCATTGAGAAATTGGAGCATATGAATGTTCTGATCGGTTGTCATCAGCAAGTCTATATGCCAAATCTAGAACCATCATTTGGGTGAGTCTAGGTCTTGCTGCAACACGAAACCGAGTTTTGAATCTGTATAAGAAATAGAGTATTTGGCGGAGAAAGAACCGGACAGTACAGGTATTTTGAAGACAAACATGTTGGATTCATACTATCCAAATAGAAGTACTCACCTTGAGAATGTTTGTCTCTATGAAGTTCTGCAAACCTATATTTTTAAAAAGAATGTCACAGAAGACATCAATAAAGGTGTATATGCTGTAATTGCATGTGAAGGCTGTCTAGTGAAACAAAGAAAAGGCCATTTGATTAATCATCGAAAATTGAGTTGTGATTCTCCAGACAAAAGGGAATTTTATTACTTAGCTCTTTTGCAACTCTTTAAGCCTTGGCGTACAGAAGAGGAACTACTTGGAGATTTTCTTACTTATGAAGATTCATTCAATGCAACCAAGGATACGATAGAATGTCCTGTTTTTTCAAATTATCTGCAAATGTTGAATGAGGAAATACAGCAAGAAGCTACAATTGCAGCAGAGATTGCTAGAGACAGTTCTCAAGATAGTCAGAGTTCTGCATCATTGAGTCAGGATCCACTAGGAGGACCAAATATACAAAATGAAGCTGCTACTGCCATGGGTGAAGTTGAAAGAGCCATTGAACAAGCTCAGGAGAATGGAGTTGACTTAGACGATTTGGAAAAAGAACTAAACGTTGAGCAGAGACAAATATATGACGAAGTCACAGAACACATTGAGCATGGTTTATCTAATGAGAAAAAAGAGTGCTCATGTACATCATTTGTACCTGTCCGACTATATGTGAGTGGAGAAGCAGGAACTGGGAAAAGTTTCCTGATTAAAGCGATTGCAACATATTTGCAGAAAACAACAGAGTCATCGCTCTCTTGTGTTGTTACTGCTCCAACTGGGTTGGCAGCACACAACATTAAAGGGATTACTTTACATCGCTTATTGATGCTGCCAGTGGAGCATGATAACAAATTGCAATACTACAAGCTATCTGGAGAAGCTTGTTGTGAAGTTTCAAGAGTCCTAAAGAAAATGAAACTTCTTATCATTGATGAAGTAAGCATGGTATCAAATGTAATGCTTGCTTTTGTGCATTTAAGAATGCAAGAAATTCTTAAAACAGACTATGATGTGTTATTTGGAGGCAAACACATCATTGTTTTTGGAGATTTACTGTAACTAACTCCAGTGAAAGGACAGCCGGTGTTTAAAATACTTACGCATGAAGATACCAGGAAGTGCTTAGGAAGCTTTGGAAATGTGAATATCTGGTTATATTTCAAATATGCAGGACTGCTTCAAAATATGCGGCAGGAAAAGTATGAAGATTATAAAAATATTCTACAAGATGTAAGAATTGGAAAACTAACTAAGCATGACAAAGAAGCTTTACATGGACGATTAATTTCAAATTTGTTTCCAAATGAAAATATTCTCCCAGAGAATATTTTTAAGAAAATTCCTGAAAACAAAGCTGTCATATGCTTGATGCCAACTCTGCAAGAATGTTCAATCTTCAACAAGAAAATGTTAAAGTTAGAAAATCAAGAGATGGTGAAATTGGAAGCTATTGATAAAATTGAACATGAAGGAGCAACTATTATTTTGTCGGAAAAGTTGAAATCAAAATTGGATTCTTTAGAGAAGACAATATCTAAAACTGCTGGTATGAAAAAGACTCTGTATGCATCTTTAAATTGTCATATAATTTTACGACGTAATTTACATGTGGAAAGAGGTTTAGTAAATAGAGCACTGGGTCATGTTGTGGATTTTGTGAATTACCAAAATAGAGATGGAATTGAAATTATAAAAATTAAATTTGATGTTATTGAATAAGTACAACAAATCAGTTGTTGTTTTGACCGTATTTTGCTAGTGAAAGATTTATATGACCGCAGAAAACAGTTTCCTGTTTCTTTGGCATATGCAGTAACTATTCATAAATCTCAAGGTTTAAGTGTTGATAGTGCTTTGGTGAATATTGGAAATTCTGTGTTTAAGGAGGGTATGGTATATGTTGCTTTATCTCGAGTCAGAACTTTATCAGGATTGTACTTGATTGATTTTGATGAGACAAAGATTAATGCAGATCTAAATTGTGGAGAATATCCTCTGTTTGAAAAGCGTGTGGCAGGCCGAAAAAGAAGAAATGAGAAAAATTGTAGTGTTGTAGCAAAAAGAAAAAAGGTAGATGCACCAGTAATTGTAAGCAGAAACTAAATGGATTCAGTTAAAGATGTTGTTGGATTTCAGTTTGAAAATAGTTCTGGTGTCAACTGCTATGCTAATGTAGTGGTTAATGTTGTTTTCTTTCTACAAACTGTATAAGAACAGATTGCTAAAAATCGTGATCAAACATTTTGTTGGTTATTAAATTCTGTAATAGAGAAATGTAGTAGTGATAGTACAAAAATACAAAGTGTTTCTGAAATTCGAAAGGTTTTAGACATATGTTCTGGTCTAAATCAATTTTCGCAGAATATTCAGCAAGATTGTCAGGAATTTCTAATGTATATACTTGTTGTATTGCAAAATGAAGGTGTAGATGTAGAAAATCTTTTTGGCCTTTCTTATAAATGGCAACATGACTGCGGCAATTGCTCCTTTTCAAGTAGTACTACAGTAGACACTAAAAGATTTATATATTTGACTTTACCAGACTGCAAGTCAGTGTCTTTTAATAATCTAGTTAGAGAAGCAAATCACAACATGGTCTGTACTCAATGTAAATCTGCAATGCTTTCAACTTTATTTTTACGAAGATATGGACAGTATGTTATTTTAATGCTCCAACGATGTAGACCTGATGTAACTAAATTGACAACATTAATTAAAAATGTGTGGCTTCTCAATTATCAATTTCAGGAAGAACCTTTACAACTGCAGCAATTATTTACCATGATGGTCCTTCAACAACATCACGACATTACACAGCCTATTTAAAATGTGACAAAGGCTGGAAGCACTGTAATGATACTCAATTGACTTTCAAACAACATTTGCCTTCTGACTTACTAAATTCTTACCTAGTGTTCTTACAACCAAAATTTTAGGGAAGGTAATTGGCCTATGAAGATTGCAGCAGTTAATATAACTTAGTTTGCTGTTCAAAATTACTTTCTGAATGAGAATGATGAAAATAATAAAAATCATGTAGTTCTCATAGAGATAGTGGGGCATATTATCAAGGGGGGTTATCTCCGCTTTTTTGGCTTTAATGCCAAGAAAGCAGAGATAAAATGATCTCCCTATTACCTAGCTGTCGCTAACACCAGTTAGCGACAGCTAGTAGGAGATAGCGACCATCTTGGGCCCCGCTTTGCATGTCAGTGATATTTATCACTAATGACATGCAAAGTGGGTGTGCCAAGATGTTAGCGACTGGAAACAGTCGCTAACATCGCTATCTCCTATTACCAACTTTTGGAGATATTCGCGCTAAGCCCGAATATCTCCAAAAGCTAACACCTGCCCCTGAGCAGTTCTTAGCCATGTTATCCAATGGTAGGTGGATAACATGGCTAAGAGCATTAGCTCGGTAATGCTTGAATATCGCTGGCTTTTCAGTGATATTCATGCATTTCGGCCGATTTTTATCGCTTAGGAGATAAACCTTGATAATAGCAAGGTTCCTAAGCGATAAAAATCGCTGCAGCTCTGCGATAAAAATATCGCTGCTAAACCAACATAGCAATAATTAACGCTAGTTGTTGGTAACATACCCCAGTATATGTATATCATATAGAGTGTGCTGTGAGTATTATACAAAATATTTATAAAAAGTAAGCTAGAGGTGGAAATAAAACTCTTGTTTCATAATGTAAAAGATGTTGGAGCTTTTCTTTCACAAAGTCGGGTAAATGAGAAAATAAGAATAGTCTGTACTAATTTCCAAAGCAAAGGACTTTCCATATACTATTTGGCCTTGTGGAAAAGTGGATGGATCAAAAGTGAGTTTAGATATGTTTTTTCAAAATTTTACATTATTTATTCAAACGTACTATGGGTTTTTTAAACACAATCATTTTGATTGTGTTTTTGTTTTGCCCGCTGTTATATGATGAGTACTATTGAAGTCACTGTTTTAAGTGAATTTCAATATATTCTGAGAACAGCAAAAATAAACCATATAACATGTTGTTGAAATTATTTTGTATTTTCTATTATTAAATATATATTATTTTCCTATTCTCTTATGCTCACTTACCTATTTCCAACCTTTATTACTCCTCTTAACCCACCCTCACTGGCCTTTTTTCACTCTCCCTCACCTCTCTTCCCTTATTCCACTTTCCTCACTTATTCTCATTAACCACTCCTTCACTACCCTTTCCCTCTCTCCCATCCACTACTTTCCAGGTGTCAGTCACTCTACTTCACTCCCCTTCCCTTTGTTTTCTTTCTTTGTTCCTTCAATGGTAACTTTCTTTGTTCCTTCATTGGTACTATCACGGCTGGATTATGCCAACGCCCTTTACAACGGCATACCAGCATACAGCCTGAGAAGGCTCCAGATGGTCCAAAACCAGGCTGCCCGGTTGGTCTTTGGTCTTCCACGCTACCACCACTCCACACCCCTTCTCAGGGAGCTCCACTGGCTTCCTGTCAAGGAACGTTCCCTTTTTAAGATCGCCTGCATGGTTTTCCAGGCCCGTCAAGGCACTGCCCCCGCTTTTATTTCTTCGTTAATAAAAGAATACATTCCCCTCAGAGAGCTTCGCTCTTCCTCCAAGTCTCTCCTCCAAATCCCACGTTTCAGACGTAAAAAGTGGGGTGGGACCAATTTTTCTACCTTAGCCCCCACTTTCTGGAACTCCCTCCCTGACCACCTTCGTGCGGCTACCCATTATGTATCCTTCCGCAAGGAACTAAAAACGTTTCTTTTTAACCAGGCCTTCCCTGCGTAACCTCCCGGTTACTACTTTGCCTCTGTGGCCAATACCCTCCACCGTTCGGTGCACTCTGCGCTTTACAAATGTTTTAAATTAGAAATTAGAAATTAGAAATAATTCCCCTTCTCTCACTCACCTTATTACACTTCACTCACTCCTTCTCTCACTTCCTCTGTCCTCTCACATTCTCATTCCCTTTCCCTCACTCCCTGTCTCTTAACTTCAGTCTCTCGATCCTCTTACTCTCTCACTCTTCTTCCATCATCCTTACTCCCTAAAACTCACCCACACTCCCTTACTTATCTTTCTTTGCTCTCTTACTCAGTCTCTTTCTTCCAGTCTTTCCTTCACTACCTCTATGTTCTCACTCTTTCACTTCCTTTGTTTCAAGCTCATTTGCTTTTATCCTCTTTTTATTTTCCTTTTTTATCAACCTCACTCTCCTGCACTCACCCTCCCTCACCCTTGTTTCCTTACTTCAGTTCCATCAGTTATCCTCAATCATCATCTTTAACTACCCTTCTTCTTCCTTTCGTCACATACTCACCTTTTCCCAGTCCCTTTGCTTCCCTTTTTTTCCCTTTCTTCCCTTCCTTTGCTCTCTCAGTCATTCTCCTTCCCTTACTCACCTTACTGCCCTTTACTCACTGTTTGTCTTACTCCCTATATTTTCTCATATTCTCACTTGTCTTCCCTCACTCCTTCTCTGTTACCTTCACTCCCATTGTGTCCTCATTGTCTTACAAGTCTACATTCACCCTCACTCAAATTCCATGCCTCACTGTCATTAATCCACTGTTATTCACTTCTGCTTCTCTATTACTCACTCCCCTTCCTTTACTCCCCTTTCTGCCTTTAGTTTTCGTAATGCATATTCCTTTAGGATTTTACGCACCTTCAGTTTATTTCTCTCTCCTGCTCTTGTTCACTGTCACTGAATGTATCTATGTCATTATCCTTTTAACAATTTGCTCTCTCTCTATTTCTTTTTAACTCTCTCTGACCTTCACCATTTCTTGGTTTTTCGTTCTGACTACTTCACTTCTACTTTATCTCTTACTAACCTTTTATGACTTTTAATGTCCTACTTTGTCTCTTGTATTGTAAAATATATATTATAAGTATTCTAACTTTTTTTTGTCTTTCACAGATATAAATTTTAATGGAAATATGAAATTAAGTTTACGTTACTTATAAGGTAAGTTTGATGTATGAAATGAATTTTCCCTATACTCTTTTACTTAACCTCACTACTCTTCTTTGATGCTCCTACACCTCTGTTCCCTTATTGCGCTTGCCTCACTTATCCTGAATACCCACGTTTACTCCCCTTTTTCACACTCCTCTCTTACACTCACCTTCTTTTAGACCTTCTCCTTTACTTTCTTTCCTCTCTCTTCTCTTACTTCATTGTTTTACTCTTTTCCCTTCCATTACTCTCCTTACTCCACTTCACTTACTCCTTCTCTTTCTTCCCCTGTCCTCTTAGTTCTACACTCCCCTTCCCGAATCTCTTTCTGTTAGCCTCATTCTCTCCATCCCCTTAGTCTCTCACTCCTCTTCTTTCACATTCACTGCCTATAACTCAGCCATACTCCCACACTCACCTTCTTTCAGACCTTCTCCTTTACTTTCCTTCCTCTCACTTCCCTTCCTTTACTTCTTCAGTGTTTTCCGTTACCTTACTCTCCTTACTCCCCTTCACTAATTCCTTCTCTTACTCCCTCTGTCCTCTTACTTCTACACTCCCCATCCCTCATTCTCTCTCTGTTAGCCTCATTCTCTCCATCCCTTTAGTCTCTCACTCCTCTTCTGTCACGCTCACTCTCTATAACTCAGCCATACTCCCACACTCACCTTCTTTCAGACCTTCTCCTTTACTTCCCTTCCTCTCTCTTCCCATCCTTTGCTCCTTCACTCTTTTCCCTACCCTCACTCCCCTTACTCCACTTCCGTAACTCCTTCTCTCAATTCCTCTGTCCTTTAACTTACTCACTCCTCTTTTCTCACTCTCTCTCTGTTACTCCCATTCTCTCCATCCTCTTAGTCTCTCACTCATATTCTATCATGCTCACTCCCTATAACTGAGCCATACTCCCACACTCACCTTCTTTCAGACCTTCTCTTTTACTTTCCTTCCTCTCACTTCCCTTCCTTTACTCCGTCACTGTTTTCCCTACCCTTACTCTCCTTACTCTACTTCACTAATTCCTTCTCTTACTCCCTCTGTCCTCTTACTTCTCTACTCCCCTTCCCTCATTCTCTCTCTGGTAGCCTCATTCTCTCTGTCCCTTTAGTCTCTCACTCCTCTTCTGTCACGCTCACTCTCTATAACTCAGCCATACTCCCACACTCACCTTCTTTCAGACCTTCTCCTTTACTTCCCGTCCTCTCCCTTCCCATCCTTTGCTCCTTCACTCTTTTCCCTTCCCTTACTCCCCTTACTCCACTTCAGTAACTCCTTCTCTCAATCCCTCTGTCCTCTAACTTCCTCACTACCCTTTTCTCACTCTCTCTCTGTTACCCCCATTCTCTCCATCCTCTTAGTCTCTCACTCATATTCTATCATGCTCACTCCCTATAACTGAGCCATACTCCCACACTCACCTTCTTTCAGACCTTCTCCTTTACTTTATTTCCTCTCACTTCCCTTCCTTTACTCCTTCACGGTTTTCCTTTCCCTTACTCTCCTTACTCTACTTCACTAATTCCTTCTCTTACTCCCTCTGTCCTCTTACTTCTACACTCCCCTTCCCTCATTCTCTCTCTGTTAGCCTCATTCTCTCCATCCCTTTAGTCTCTCACTCCTCATCTGTCACGCTCACTCCTTATAACTCTGCCATACTCCCACACTCACCTTCTTTCAGACCTTAACCTTTACTTTCCTTCCTGTGTCTTTCCTTCTTTTGCTCCTTCACTCTTTTTTCTTCCCTTACTCTCCTTACTCTACTTCACTAACTCCTTCTCTTATTCCCTCTGTCCTCTTAGTTCTACACTCCCATTCTCTCTGACTCCTTAGTCTGTCACTCCTCTTCTATCACGCTCACTCCCTATAACACAGCCACACTCCCTCACTTATGTTTCATTCCTCCCTCACTCAGTCTTCTACTCTCACTTTTTCTTTCACTTTCTCTGTCTCTTCACTCCCTTACTCACCTTGTCTCACACTCACTTGCCTTTATCCAGTCTGTATCTCCACTCTTTCCTAAACATCACTGCTCTTTTCTTACCCTTCCACACCTGCGTTCCTTTACTACATTTTCTTCACTTATCCTCATTCCCCATGTTCACTCTCCTTCTCTTCACTCACCTCCCACACTCACCTTCTTTCAGTCCCCCTACTTCACTTCCCTTACCCTCTCGTCCCTTTCTTTGCTTTCTCACTCATTTTCCTCTCCTCTCTCACTGCACTCCACTTCAGTTATTCTTTTTGATTTTTTTAAGAATACAGCTCTTTTTTGAGAATTGGAGGTAGTTCTAAAAAGAACTTTTTTTTTCTTTTTTTTCTCAACCAAAACAAAAACAGGGAATGCAAAACTGCTCAACAGGAGCAAAAAAAAAGAATCAAAATTAGGGCTGGGGACGGCAGCGGTGATTTTCTCTGGGTCGGACAATGTTAATAATACTTTGTTCACCATAACAAAGTAATTCATCACAATCTTTGCATTTGATTGTGATTCCGTTGAAAACAGGCTGAATATTTGGAATCAGCTGTTCTGGTTGCCCCCTCACCGATGATGCAGCTGCTCCTCCAGTCAAACTAGAAGCACCATCCCTTGGAGCATCTCGTGTCAGAGCCCTGACACTCTCCCGGGCATAGTTCTAGGGGTGCCTCCTCTGAACATGCCGAATCATGGTCGAATTTCCAAAAGAATATTTCCTGGTAGGGTCACCCCGTGACAGGACAGTATTACAAATTCGGCACTCCACCTTTGGAGCATTTACTTTTTCTTTATCTTGTGGTATTGAGAAAAACTTCCATATGAAGTGCTCCTTAACTCTAGACTGAGGAGCCTCTTCCTGTATGAACCCATCTGAGTCCTCACTGCTACTGGGGGGTCTAGCAGCCATTATAATTCCAAAAAGGATGAGCAGCAAAAAACAGGTCTTCAGTCACAAAAGTGAAAGAAGAAGTGAAGGAAATGGGTGAAGTTTTCATTCTTTGAAAAAAAAAACTGTTAGCAACCAATGAAAAGTGTTAATTTAAGGTCACATGACTTGACGCGCTTACACTGCGCGCACCAGAGCGCTTCCGGGGTCGCTTACGCGGCGCAAACGTAGGCGCTTCCAGGGGGCGCTTACGCGGCACGAACGTGGGCTCTTCCGTGGGCGCTTACGTGGCGTGTCTAAGTCACGTTTTGGTAGCTTTACGGAAATGCAAAATCATATCTATTCTGAAAATCAAAAAAACTACTTTTATAAGTCTAGTACTGATTGTCTTGCATTATTATTTAGTTTTCATACATATTTTTTTTTACGAATGCAGAAATGGTGCTCTCGCTGCGCTCTCTGGTGAGCTTACCGGTGCGCGCACCCGGAGCGCTCCAAGGCAAAATGATACGGGTAATCTCACCGGTGCGCGCACCCTGAGCGCCCCAGGAAAAAATGATTAAAAAAAAGAAAAATACATTGAAAAAATAATTTTTTAAAATAAATTAATAATAAATAATACTTATACAAAACAGCTAATAAAAAAACACTAAAAATCATACGTTACAAACTCGATATAGAAAGGAATTAGCTTTTAAAAAACCTTTGAAATTCAGTGAAAAAAACAGAGGTTTCACAATCGTTATAGTTAGGAATTTGCATTTAAAAAACCTTTGAAATTCACTGAAAAAAACATAGGTTTCACATTTGTTATAGTTAGGAATTAGCATTTAAAAAACCTTTGAAATTCAATGAAAAAACCATAGGTTTCACACCAGTTATAGTTAGCTGAACATTTTACTCATACAAAACCGTTGAAATGCCCACGTTATAGTTAGTTGGACTCACCATAACTTGCGCGCCCGCAATCCACTGCTGATGATGTCAAGTCAAGTCAAGTCATAAAATTTATATAGCTTACTACATACCCAGAGGGTCTCAAGGCGCTTAGGGAGGGGAGGAGGATTACTTGTCAAATATCCACGTTTTAAGTTGCTTTCTGAATGCTAGGTGGTTCTGGGTAAGGTGAAGGTAAGTGGGAAGTGAGTTCCATGTTTTAGCCGCCAGGTATGAGAAGGATCGACCTCCCATGGTGGTCTTGTTGATGCGAGGTACAGTGGCGAGGGCTTGGCTGGAGGATCGTAGTTGGCAGGGGGGGGTGTAGAAGGACAGTCGTGAGTTGAGGCATTCCGGTCCGATTTTGTAGAGTGCCTTGTGTGCGTGGGTCAGAAGTCGGAAAGTGATCCTCTTATTGACGGGTAGCCAGTGGAGGTTTTTCAGGTGACCAGAGATGTGTTCGTTACGCGGGATGTCTAATATGATCCTGGCTGAGGCGTTTTGGATTCGTTGGAGTTTTTTCTGGAGTTTAGCGGTAGTACCTGCGTAGAGGGTGTTTCCGTAGTCCAGTCGGCTCGTGACCAGAGCATGGGTGACTGTTTTTCTGGTTTCGGTGGGGATCCAGCGAAATGTTTTTTTGAGCATGCGAAGAATGTTGAAGCAGGATGAGGAGACGGCGCTGACTTGTCTGTTCATTGAAAGTGAAGAATCCAGGATAACGCCTAGGTTCCGTGCATGGTCTGTCGGGATGGGTGCTTTTCCAAGGGCTTCCGGCCACCAAGAGTCGTCCCATGCAGAGGGGGATGTACCTAGGATGAGGACTTCTGTTTTATCTGAGTTCAGTTTCAGACGGCTGTGTTTCATCCATTCGGCAACTTCTTTCATTCCTTCGTGTAGGTTAGTTTTGGCGGTGCTGGGGTCATTGGTGAGAGAAAGGATCAGTTGAGTGTCATCCGCGTAAGAGATGATGTTGAGGTTGTGTTGGCGGGCGATGGCCGCGAGGGGGCTCATGTATACGTTGAAGAGGGTGGGACTGAGTGAGGATCCTTGTGGTACGCCACAGATGACTTCGGTGGCCTCTGACTTGAAAGATGGGAGGCGGACTCTCTGGGTTCTTCCGGTGAGGAACGAGGTGATCCATTCAAGTGCTTTTCCTTGTATTCCGATGTTTTTGAGGCGTTGTAAAAGGGTGCTGTGGCAGACTGTGTCGAAGGCTGCAGAGAGGTCGAGGAGGATGAGGGCGACTGTGTCTCCATTGTCCAGTAGAGTTCGAATGTCGTCTGTTGCTGCGATGAGGGCGGTCTCAGTGCTGTGTTTTGCTCGGAAGCCAGACTGTGAGGAGTCGAGGGATTTGTTGGCTTCGAGGAAGGCGGCGAGCTGGTTGTTGACAGCTTTCTCGATGACTTTGGCCGGGAAAGGAAGGAGCGAGATGGGGCGGTAATTTTTGAGTTCGGTGGGGTCCGCTGTGGGTTTTTTCAGAAGGGCGGTGAGTTCAGCGTGTTTCCAGCTTTCCGGGAAGGTGGCGGAGTTAAAGGAGCAGTTGATGACATCTCGGAGGTGCGGTGCTATGACGGAGTCTGCTTTGTTGAAGATGTGGTGAGGGCATGGGTCTGTGGGGGATCCTGAGTGGATGGAGTTCATCAGGCGGATGGTGTCCTCAGTGGAGATTGGGTTCCAGTCGTTAAGGGTGTTCAAGGGGGGAGAATGTTCAGCATATGGTTGGGTGGGTTGGTCTCCGGGTTGGTTGTCGAAGCTGTTGTGGATGTCTGCATTTTTGTTGTGGAAGAATAAAGCCAGGGAGTCGCAGAGGGCTTGAGAGGGGGTGATGTCGTTGGAGTTGGCCGAGGGATTGGTAAATTCCTTGACGATGTTGAAAAGTTCCTTGCTGTTGTGGGCGTTGTTGTCTAGTCGATCCTTGAATGCTGTTTTCTTGGCCTTTCGGATTAGTTGGTGGTGTATGCGGGTGGCGTTTTTGAAGGCTTCCTTGGTGCTGGTGGTTGGGTCTTTTTTCCAGGCCTTCTCAAGGGAGCGGCAGAGTTTCTTGGACTTCTTAAGATCATCCTTGAACCATGAGGCTTTCTTGTTGCCAGGTTTGCTTTGACGTTTTTTCAGTGGTGCTAGGATGTCGGCGCTGTTGGATAACCATAGGGTGAAGTTGGCGGCGGCTTGGTCTGGGTTAGAGGAGTGGGCAGGGGTGTTTAGAAGGAGCGATGAGGAGATCTGGTCGATGGTGATTTTGTTCCAGTTTCTTTGCAGAGTTGGTTGGGGGTGGTTGATGAGTTTAGGCTTGTTGTAGGTAAAGTGGACGCAGCTGTGGTCAGTCCAAAGGAGAGCCGTGGTGTGGCTGAAGGAGACGTGGTTGCTGGAGGTGAAGATAGGGTCGAGAGTATGACCTGCTATGTGGGTGGGGGAAGTGACCAGTTGTTTAAGTCCGAGGTTGGCGAGGTTGTCCAAGAGGGCGGTGGTGTTGCGGTCGTTGTTCTTTTCCAGGTGAAAGTTGAGGTCTCCCAGAAGGATGTAATCTTTGGAGGGGAGCGCGTGTGGAGTGATGAAGTCCGTGATGTCTTCACTGAATCTTGCGCGGGGTCCTGGTGGTCTGTAGAGGAGGGTGCCTCTGAGTGTGGTCTTGGGGTCGATGTGGATCTGGAAGTGAAGGTGTTCAGAGTTGGCGAGATTGGCGTCAGAGCTGGTTGAGATGTGGATGGATTTTTTATGGACGATAGCGATTCCTCCTCCTGTGTGGCCGGTACGGTCCTTGTGGATGATCTTATAGTCTTCAGGGATGGCAATGGTGATGTCTGGGGTGGAAGAAGCGTTCATCCATGTTTCCGTTAGGAAGGCGACGTCCGGAGAGGTGGTGTCTAGTAGATTCCATAGGTCAATGGCGTGCCTGTGGACCGATCGGGTGTTGAGCAAGATGCATTGTAGGTGGTTGGGGTCGGGAATCTGTGGTGTGGTCGTAGCGGAGATGTTGTCGGTGCCGATGAATTTGCAGAAGTAGCAAGAGAAAGGTCCATGGGTGTGTCCAGGAGCGGCTTAGACGCAGTTGGGGGCGCGACCGGGGTTAAGGGCTAGGAGGGTGGCGGCATCGTAGGTAATGCAGGAGGGCTGGGCAGCGCGAGGGGCAGGGGGTATGGCGCTGGGCGCGGTACAGGCGCGGACGGGCGTAGACAGGCTTACCTTTGGCGCACCTTTGGCGCGGATTGGGCACGAACGCTGCGCGTAAGCGCTGCACGTGAGAAAAACTGTCATATATGGATGGTAGGGAGGGGGAGGGGCGAGGGCGGCTCAGCTGGGAGGCGGGGCGGGCTCACGAGGACGCAGACCAACAACAACACAATATTACATCATTCATGACATGGTCAGTGACATCACTGATGACATCACTGATGACATCTCAAATGACATCACTGATGACATAACTGATGACATCTCAAATGACATCACTGATGACATCATCCATGTGATAATACAATACACCTCCTCACACTCTAATCTAACCTATGATACACCCAGTGTTAAATACAAACTACCAATCCTGAAACCATTGACACAGCAATACCAGTTACCACATACGCACTCACTGATTTCTAGGTCTACACACACATCCACTCATTCACCCATACAATCACTCATACATACAGTCACTCATCAATACAACAGTATCATATGCACTCATACACCTTGACAGAGACTCACATACTGCCACTCATCCATGGAGTTACTCACACACCTAGTCAGTCATCTAAAGAATCAATCACACTCCCATTTCCTCATCTATACAGTTATACAAACAAAACCTTACTTATTTAAATATAGACTAACACATACTTACTCTCTTTTACAATCACTGATAGAACTACACATTAATTCATACAGTCACTTGCGCAATCACAGGCTTTCATGTATAGTCATTTATATATGCCAACGCTCACATGCACTGTGCTTTATACATGTATTTACTTGGACATGTAGCATTGAGAAATCTATTCACTCACCAACACACCCATGCACACAGTCAACCGCCCATACAGCTCTTTCCACATGCACTCTTGAACTCATATACCAAGTGAATCAACTGCTCACACATCTATGCACAGAGTAACACACCTCCCAGGCACCCACACACACACTCATCCTCACATACAAATACTTGGGCAATCAATCAATAACCCATATAGCCACTCATATAGCTACTGATCAACACATGCAGCAGCTTACACAACAACAGACATACTGATGCACATATTCAGACAGTTTAGTCACTAACCAATGCATTCGGTAAGACACATTTAATCACCCACTCATACAGTCAGTCACTCACCTACTAAATCCTTCATCCAGACACTCATACAACCACTCATTCTTCAATATGTAAATTATTAACTTTAACTTAATTATATTTTAACTTTTCAGAAACATACAGACGATGGATGATGTCATCAGTGATGTCATTTGAGATGTCGTCAGTGATGTCATCAGTTATGTCACTGACCATGTCATGAATGATGTAATATGTGACATCATCAGCAGTGGATTGCGGGCACACGAGTTATAGTGAGACCAACTAACTATAATGTGGGAATTTCAATGGTTTTGTATGAGTAAAATGTTCAGCTAACTATAACTGGTGTGAAACCTATGGTTTTTTCAGGGAATTTCAACGATTTTTGAAATGCTAATTCCTAACTATAACGAGTGTGAAATCTATGTTTTTTTCAGTGAATATATATATATATATATATGTATAGTAGGTAGTTATAGTTAGGATTTTTTTCAATGTTAAATCTCAAAATTCTATTTGGAATAACATTGGCACCGGTTGACGAATGTGCCTGAAAATTTCCTCAAAATGGCCTCGTGGCGCCCCGGTCCTTCCCTGAAAGTTTGAGGGGGATTCGTCAAGCGGGGTCCGAGATAAAAGGGGGGTCCCAAAACGCGTTTTCCCCATGTTAATTTCCATAGGGCGGTCGATTTCACATTTACCTCGAACGGCTGAATGGATTTCCACCAAATTCGGCAAAATTGTAGGGACTGGTAGCCCGATGTGCCTTTGCTATGTCTCAAGATATGTGCTCCAGTGGATTTTGAGTAATTTAAGTACAAAAAAATATATATATATCTATAGCCGCGCTCCGGAACGCGCACCGGTACGCGCACCGGGCGCGGCACGCGGCTTGCGCGCAGAAAGCTTATTGGCTGTTGGGTGTCTGTAAACATTCTAAACAGTCTGGAGCGGCCGCCATCTTGTGTCTCGGTAGGATCGAGACATGAGAGGTGGCCAAAACAAAGGGGTAAAAGACCATAAGGGGGCAGAGTAGACACCCCCTGTCCCCCTAGGTTTGATGAGGGGGCTATTAAAGGGCCCCGCGGGGTCTTGTTTTTTTTTTTTTTTTTTTTGATTTTTGCGGGCGGAGCGCCCGGTACGCGCACCGGGGAGTGCACCGGATAGCGTACTATGGGAAAAATAATCACCTTTAAAAAAAATTATGTTCATCAATATTTTTTTTTTTTATATTTTATTTAAGTATCTACATGTAGGTACCAATGCAGAGACTTAAATTTAATGTACACCATCTCCACTGTAGATATCTTGCGTGTTGTTACAGAAGTTATTGTGGTATATGGAATCCATAACATAGTCTGTCAGGAAAGCAGAAACAGATCTTTTAAGCACTCCCTGAGAATTTCTAGGGGATCATGGGTAGTCTATCCTGATCCTTTATGATGAAAAAGAGGTTTAAAATATACATAGGGGATAATATAGTGGGAGAAAGGTAGTAACTATGAGTAAACTTAGTATGTAACAGAAAAAAAGTTGCACAGTATACTATAAGTCTCATTTTATAATGTAATTATTTTGGTAATACTTTATGAATTATATATAAAAATGAATATTGTCTCAAACAATTTAAAATTATTAAATATAAATTTATTCCTCTGATTCTTTTTCATAATTTAATAAAACTTGTAACATAATATTGTCTGGTATTTCCTCATAATTATAAGTACATGATTCCATTTGTTCCAAACATTCTATAAACTGTTGATCCAAAGAGTCATCCATGAAATCAACTTCATCTTTTTGCTCTTCTGGTTTTTCCACCTTTACTACGATAGAAGTAACATTTGCTTGATTTTCTCCTTCCATTTTCTTTCTGAAAATTGCATACAAATTAACTATATTAGTAGAGTTAGGGTACTGTATACCAGAGAAGCGTAACTCAATCCATAACTATTACAGAGAAGTCTATCTCTATCTATAACTTTTACAGAGGGATAGTATATAACTAACAGAATATTTTTTCTGAAATTAACTTAAAGTGTACAACATACTTCCAAAATAACAACTTACCTTGGAGAAATCAGTTGAAGTTGTCAGTGTTATTTGTTTTCAAATGTACTTCTGTAAGCAGTAGTCAAAATGGCTGTGTTTCCCTCTCTTCTTTTATATATATTTTTGTACATAACCAATCAAGTGTCAGGAAATAATCGTAGAAAATGAAAGACACTTTTTAATTGATTGTAAATTCTAACATTTCATGTGTGTTTTTGTTATGTAATTTACCTCAGGATATTTAGACAGGCCTGTAGCCTAAATGTCTCAATGGAATTCCACCAAATTTGGGCAAATGGTAGGGACTGCTATGTAGTAAGGCTTATTCTATATTTGATGAAAGTGTCTCTAGTGGTTTTTCTGTAAATTACTTTCCCACCTTTTTTTATGGAGCGCTTACCGGTCTGCGCTCCGGTACGCGCACCGGCAGTGTAACGGGAGTCCTCCATTTTGTGGTTCGTATAATCGAGACACAAGATGGAGGGCAAACAATGTTCGGTATGGTTAGAAGGGGGCACAGTAGAGACTTCTTGACCCTCTAGGTTTTCTGAGGGGGGCTTAGGAGGTTCATAAACGCGGGGGAAGCGCCTGGTACGCGCACCGGCAAGTGTACCGGGAAGCATACTTTGGTGAAAAATAGTGAAAAAAGTTAGAAAAAGATAAACGTTTTGAATGATCAGAGGTAGGGTAGCTCTGAAAAGAGCTTTTGGGTTCTGTGGCTGATTTAGGTACCTACAAGTAGGTTCCAATGCACAGTCTTAAATTCAGGAGGAATATTCTATTTCCTTCATCTGAGAAGTGCACACCATCTCCTCTGTAGATGTCTTGCATGTTGTAACGCAAGTTATTATTGTATATTGAACCCATTCCATAGTCTCTCATGTAAGCAGAAACAGATGTATTCACATGTTTCCGTGCTTTCTCAAATTGTGGACAAAATTGGTTGGACCAGTTCCATTTCTGTCTTTGGCATATATTTGAATATACCAAGGCAGTTTGTGGAAAAAGTGTCATCAATTGATGAAAGGTGTTCTTTAAGAGCATTTCCAGACCAACCCCAGTCATAGTGCCCAAATCATTTCCACCACAGTGCACTATTAAGAGGTCTGGGCTTGGCAGATGCAAAAAGGTTTTCACTAATGATATCAATTGATGACATTTTAATCCTCTCTGGCCAATCCACTTGATTTCCACATTTGATAAATCAAGGTTGTGATAATTTCTGCTTGTTGCATACCTTTGAGCCCAGTGGATGTAGCTATGTCCTATAATCCATACAGAATACATGATGTGAGAAGGTTCTGGTGCAGTCAGATGAAGTGTAGGAATGAAATGGCAGTTGGAACAGTAGGAGTTTACAAAAACATAATTATGGAGTTTCACTGCTCTTGAATCACAAGCAATGATTGGTGGATTCAGATAGTTGAAAACTGAAAGTTAGGGTGCATGGTTGTGTTGTGTGAAAGAAGCAATTTGAATGGTTAAAAAAAGTCACTTAAAGCTAAAATACCCTGGATAAGCTGGTGTATTGAGAGGTCAAACATCCTTGCTGAGTTAATTTGCAACATTGTACAATGAACTTTTGAACCTGAGAGTTCAGTTAGGAGGGTGTTGCTATGGTAACAGATAGAAAGATCTGAGAGGGGGAAGGGTGTTGGTTTGAAAATAGTGAGGGAAGACTTTTGATTGGTTGAATTAAGGCATATGTGTACAAAGTTAGAGATTTTCTATGCCAGTCTTGGTTTCAGTGTATTGAGTGCACACTTTTTGCTCTGCTAAAGAGAAATTCGTGTGTGTGTCTGACACTGTTTGCAATCTCCCAAAGCATTTGTAAAGGTAAGTAATGATTTATTTAATTTATATAGAGACTTGTTTGCTCTATGGAGAATATTTGGAAGCAGATAGTTATGTTTCAGAAGTCAAATTGTATGCTAGTATATAAGTCCTGTGTTGTGTTTCTAAAATGTTATTCAAAAAACGATTTTGGGTGCAAATGAATGGTATTTGCATTTGGCCCTTTTTTATGATTGCCTTGTGCAGCTGATGCATCACTTTAAACATGGGTAATAAGTGACGCACTGGTGGCGCAAGGCCTTCATAAATAAGGCTCTGACTTTGTTTAATGTTCATTTGTTTTTGGATTTTTGATAAAGCTTGATATCAACATTTGAAAGATAGAGGATTTGTATTTGGGGAAACAGTGACGTTTCAAAAGTGATATTCTGTGCTTGTACATAGGTTGTGCGCAGTGTTTTTTAAATGTTATTCAAAAAACGATTTTGGGTCCAAATGAATGGTATTTTCATTTGACCCTTATTTATGATTGCCTTATGCAACTGGTGCATCACTTTATACATGGGAAATAAGTGACACTCTTGTGGCGCAAGACCTTCATAAATAAGGCCCTGATTTTGTTTGCTGATATTGAGTGGTTGTACATAGGTTCTGCGCAGTGTTTCTTACATGTTATTCAAAAAACGATTTTTGGGTGCAATTGATTGGTATTTGCATTTGGTCCTTTTTTATGATTGCCTTGTGCAGCTGATGCATCACTTTAAACATGGGTAATAAGTGACGCACTGGTGGCGCAAGGCCTTTATAAATAAGGCTCTGACTTTGTTTGCTGTTCATTTGTTTTTGGATTTTTGATAATGCTTGATATCAACATTTGAAAGATAGAGGATTTGTATTTGGGGAAACAGTGATGTTTCAAAAGTGATATTCTGTGCTTGTACATAGGTTCTGCGCAGTGTTTTTTAAATGTTATTCAAAAAACGATTTTGGGTGCAAATGAATGGTATTTTCATTTGGCCCTTATTTATGATTGCCTTATGCAACTGGTGCATCACTTTATACATGGGAAATAAGTGACACTCTTGTGGTGCAAGACCTTCATAAATAAGGCCCTGACTTTGTTTGCTGATATTGAGTGGTTGTACATAGGTTCTGCGCAGTGTTTCTTATATGTTATTCAAAAAACGATTTTTGGGTGCAATTGATTGGTATATGCATTTGGCCCTTTTTTATGATTGCCTTGTGCAGCTGATGCATCACTTTAAACATGGGTAATAAGTGACGCACTGGTGGCGCAAGGCCTTCATAAATAAGGTCCTGACTTTGTTTGCTGTTGATTTGTTTTTGGATTTTTGATAATGCTTGATATCAACATTTGAAAGATAGAGGATTTGTATTTGGGGAAACAGTGACGTTTCAAAAGTGATATTCTGTGCTTGTACATAGGTTCTGCGCAGTATTTTTTAAATGTTATTCAAAAAACGATTTTGGGTGCAAATGAATGGTATTTTCATTTGGCCCTTATTCATGATTGCCTTATGCAACTGGTGCATCACTTTATACATGGGAAATAAGTGACACTCTTGTGGCGCAAGACCTTCATAAATAAGGCCCTGACTTTGTTTGCTGTTGATTTATTTTTGGATTTTTGATAATGCTTGATATCAACATTTGAAAGATAGAGGATTTGTATTTGGGGAAACAGTGACGTTTCAAAAGTGATATTCTGTGCTTGTACATAGGTTGTGCACAGTGTTTTTTAAATGTTATTTAAAAAA
Organism: Lissotriton vulgaris; assembly: GCF_964263255.1. Classification (NCBI taxonomy): domain Eukaryota; kingdom Metazoa; phylum Chordata; class Amphibia; order Caudata; family Salamandridae; genus Lissotriton; species Lissotriton vulgaris. The sequence continues at coordinate 77,946 of NW_028242572.1, read as the reverse complement.
CGATTTTGGGTGCAAATGAATGGTATTTTCATTTGGCCCTTATTTATGATTGCCTTATGCAACTGGTGCATCACTTTATACAAGGGAAATAAGTGACACTCTTGTGGCGCAAGACCTTCATAAATAAGGCCCTGACTTTGTTTGCTGATATTGAGTGGTTGTACATAGGTTCTGCGCAGTGTTTCTTAAATGTTATTGAAAACACGATTTATGGGTGCAATTGATTGGTATTTGCATTTGGACCTTTTTTCTGATTGCCTTGTGCAGCTGATGCATCACTTTAAACATGGGTAATAAGTGACGCACTGGTGGCGCAAGGCCTTCATAAATAAGGTCCTGACTTTGTTTGCTGTTGATTTGTTTTTGGATTTTTGATAATGCTTGATATCAACATTTGAAAGATAGAGGATTTGTATTTGGGGAAACAGTGACGTTTCAAAAGTGATATTCTGTGCTTGTACATAGGTTGTGCGCAGTGTTTTTTAAATGTTATTCAAAAAACGATTTTGGGTGCAAATGAATGGTATTTTCATTTGGCCCTTATTTATGATTGCCTTATGCAACTGGTGCATAACTTTATACATGGGAAATAAGTGACACTCTTGTGGCGCAAGACCTTCATAAATAAGGCCCTGACTTTGTTTGCTGATATTGAGTGGTTGTACATAGGTTCTGCGCAGTGTTTCTTACATGTTATTCCAAAAATGATTTTTGGGTGCAATTGGAAAGGGGCGACCCCTTGGTCCCCCCGAACGTATGGTTGGGGGCCCGGATCCTCCCGGGAAACCATTTTGGGCGGGGGGCGTGTCACGGCTGGTATGCCTGAAGCGGCGTAGCCGGGGCGCGCCTTTTTCCCGCCCAAGAAGGGGTTGTCCTAGACACCTACACCGATGGCCACGCCCAGTAGGCGTACCAGCGGAGGGTTCACGCCCTCCCGAAGAGGAATAAAGAGAGCGGGAATCCGAAGAAGCATCCTCTTGTTCCTGTGCTTGGAAGCTGCACCCACTCGTTGCACGTGAGCCCTCGACGGAACAAGGAGCAATTTTGAGAACTTGTAATTCTTGTGTTTCTCTTTCAGCGGCTTCGAGGCTAAGGACCCAGGACCGTGTTGATCAACTTGGATCTAATATTCAAAAACAATGTCTGGCAAGAAGGCAGGTAAGAAGTCCGAGACTGACCAGGTGCTTCGCATGCTGGTAAGCAGAATGGCGAAGATCGAACAAAACGTTGTTATGGTCCCGGCGCTTGGCCGAGATATGGCGAACATGAAGAAGCAGATGGCTGCGATGAACAATCCGGGTAAACCAAAGAAGGTAATAGGCCCGGCATTGCCGGGAGTTGTCCCCGAGGGTAAGGGTAAACGGGTCAGGACTAGGGCGGCAGCGAGGGAGGTTCTGGTCCCCGAGGTACCCCCGGCGAGCCCTGCCATTCCAGTCGAGGCCCCGGTACCAATCCCGGACGCGGGTCAGCCGATTCCGGTTGTGATTACGCCCGCCAACGAGGAGGACATGCCTCCTGAATTGGCCGCCCAGTTGGCCGCATGGCTCGGCACGGCCGAAGAGGCCAGGTTACTAATAAAGCAGTTGCGGCAGTCGCGAGATGCCGCAAAGGCGAATCTCCCTCTTGTCCCCCCAGAGGTGACCCTGGAAGGACCGGCAGCTGGCGTCGAGAAAACAGCGGGAACGACAACCGAGCCGGGTAAGCAGGCACTGCCAATTGCGGGGGAGGGCTCTTTGCCCTCAAGACGGGAGAGAGTGGTTCAACATATCCTGTTGGCCACGAAAGAATTGATATGGGCTGACAAGTATGTAAATATGTTTTCTCTGCTGACTGACCATCGCGAGATGGAGTATGCTAAGACGCAGAAAGATTTGTGGCACCCGAGTGTCTGGCGAGCCAAGATTGCGGGATTCAGGGTTGATGAGACAATCACAAATTGGGCCAAGGCTTTTGCGATGTTTACTGCAATTATTGGGGAACGTAAGCCCGAGGTTTTGCCGGAATTGTCTTGCTATCAGGCACGAATAATGGATTTTTATGAAACGTATGAGGGGAATGAATGGATGGGTTACGATATGAAATTCCGTAAGGCCAAAGAGTACGATTCATCTATGACGTGGGATTGTCTCGACTCGATTTCTTGGCAGAAGCAGCTCCTGCCGGGCGCGACAAAGACGTCCTCGCCAGGCGGGAATGGGTCGGGGTTTTCCCGCCAACAGCCCGCGGTGCCCTTTCGAGCGGGCCCCGGTGGCGACCACCAAGCAAGGACTGGTGGGAATGGAGGAAAGAGAGGGGTCTGTTGGAGCTTTAACAGGGGCAACTGCACCAGACCACAAGGGACATGTAAGTTCAGACATGCGTGTGCGGGTTGCGGGAATTCCTCGCACCCCGAGAGTTCGTGCAGATCCAAGAATGGCGGGTCGGGAGGTAGAGGAGGGTCCAAACAAGACTGAGGGGGACCGCTGTGTACCGTTACCTACCCCCGTTGATATCATGGCAATGATCCCCTGGCTAAACGAATACCCTGATCATGTCTCTGCTGGGGTGTTGAGGAATGGATTCTTATATGGTTTCCACATCCCGGCGGGGGATTTTCGTGGGGAACCACTCTGTAGAAACCAACTATCGGCTCAGCATAATCCAGCGGTGGTGGAGAGGAAGATTGCAAAAGAGGTTACCCTGGGCCGGGTTGCGGGCCCATATGGGCAGTGCACCCGCCAGTAACAAATTTCATCTGTTCCCCGTTAGGAGTGGTCCCCAAGAAAGACCAAGGGGAATTTAGGCTGATCCATAACTTGTCGGCTCCGAAGGGTCTCTCGGTGAACGATGCGATTGACCCGGGAGTTTGTTCGGTGCGGTACGCATCCTTCGATGATGCTGTCACCATGTTGAATCGCCTGGGGCCCTGAGCGCTGATGGCGAAGTCAGATATCGAGTCGGCGTTCCGGTTGCTCCCGGTACACCCACGGGATCAGCATCTGTTAGGCTTTGTGTTCCAAGGACGTTACTACATGGATAGATGTATGCCAATGGGTTGCTCCATCTCTTGTGCTTATTTTGAGAAATTCAGCTGTTTTTTGGAATGGGCATTCACCGAAGCCACTGGGCATAGCCATGTTATGCATTACTTAGATGATTTTCTGTTCTTGGGGGCAGCCGGCCACACAAAATGTGTGCAGGCGTTACAGGATTTTTGCATCCTCATGAAGGAATTCGGAGTGCCATTGGCACCAGGTAAGACGGTGGGACCATCTACTTCACTGGAGTTTCTGGGAATTGAACTCGATTCTGTGAAGGGATGTTTCCGTTTGCCAGTAGGGAAAGTAGCGAAATTCAGGGCTTCCCTGGAACTGTGCCTTAGTAAGGAGAAAGTGACCCTGCATCAGTTACAACAAGCAGTGGGTCAGCTTAACTTTGCCCTGAGAGTGATACCAATGGCCCGCCCCTTTTACCGCTCTATTGCACAAGCTATGGTTGGTCTCAAGGAAGGACACCACTGCACGAGACTGTCTGGAAAGGTTCGCCAGCACATGCGCATCTGGTTGGCATTTCTGGCGGACTTCAACGGTCGAGTGGTATGGAACAAGCCTCCAGCATCTTCGGACGAGCTAGCTTTGTGGACTGACTCGGCGGGGAGCGTGGGATTTGGCGCCATCTTTGGTAATCGATGGTCGGCGCAAACATGGCCGACGTGGTGGCACACCAGCGGTCTCACAAATAACATTGGGTTCCTTGAGCTATTCCCTATTTTTGTGGCTCTGATGGCATGGCCGGACGAGTTCAGAGATCGCTCTGTGGTATTTTGGTCCGACAATATGACTGTTGTTGAATGTATAAATAATCAGGCAGCACGCTGCAAGTGGATATTGAGATTGTTGAAGGAAATTGTACTACTTTGCATGAGACTGAATGTGCAGTTCAGGGCGAAACATGTGCCGGGTGTACTGAATCATGCTGCTGATGCACTCTCTCGTTCACATATGCAGGCGTTCAGGGGTTATCTACCTTCTGCGGACCTAGCAGCGGCACCATTCCCCAAAGTGCTCTGGCTACTCCGTGCCCCGGATTACAAGACCTCGTGGCAGCAAGCTTAGCCCCCAGGACGAGGAAGGCATACGAAGGAGCGTTTTGTTCCTATTGTGCATTTTTGGGTCCGGCAGGGGATCAGAAATGGGGTCAGGAGGATTGCTTCCTAAAATTTCTGGTAGCATTACACAGGGAAGGCCGATCAGTAGCAACGGCCAATAGGCACCGGGCGGCCATTTCATTCATGGCGCAGGTGCATGGCATCAAGGACCCGACATCTTCCTTTTTGGTAAAGAAAGCCCTTCGTGGCTGGCAATGCCTTGAAGGTCGTAGAGTAGACGAGAGGCGCCCGATTGGGTTAGAAAGGTTGTCCCTGCTTATGTTGATACTACCCACAACATGTTCCTCCCATTTCGAAGCAGTTCTGTTCCGGGCCGCTTTCGCATTAGCGTTCCATGGGGCTATGCGGGTGAGCGAACTGGTCGCAAAGAATAAGAAAGATGGGGAGGGAGGTCTGTGCCGGGATCACATCCTGGTTAGGGGTGATTCAATGGTAGTCACAATAGCTAAGTCCAAGACTGACCAGAGAGCTATGGGAGACAGTGTTGTTGTCCAGCGCATGCGAGGGTCCCCCATGTGCCCGGTAAAGTGCATTGAGGAATATTTGGCGCTGAGGGCGGATACATGGGGTGGGAGTCTCCTGAGACACATTGATGCCACCCCACTGACGAGGTTTCAGTTTCAGGGTGCTAACATTGGCAATCGCAGCGGCGGGCTTGGACCCGTGCGATTTTGGGACCCACTCCTTCAGGATAGGGGCGGCTTCTGAGGCTACAGCCAGGGTTCAGAGTGCCGAAGAGGTGAAACTGTTAGGACGATGGTCCTCGAATTGTTTTAAAAGGTATGTGCGGTTGCACATGTTATGAAGTCAAGTTCCATGCACTCACGCTTCTTGTCTTCTGTTTGATTTACAGTTTCGCGAGCATGTTATGCGGGGCGGAATTTGCAGTTGACCCGGCACCAGGGGACCAGCGGTCAGAGATCACCGGCTGAGGAGAGAGTGGTGTAGGTCGTGGGCCACTCATACGTGAGGCGGGCCGGGGACGTATTCAAAGCAGGTGACGCGACTCACGCAGCTGGGGAATACGGGTACAGAGTGACCTTCCACGGAAGGGGCGGGCTCTGTATTGACCAGTTTGAATCTTTTGTCGAGGAACTCTTAGGGCGGCAGAGGTCACCGCCATCTGTAATCATAGTACACCTGGGGGGCAATGACATGGTGACACTCGGTAGGCGAGTATTACTCGAGCGAGTTTTGTCTACCGTTAGCTGGCTGGCGAGAAGAATCCCGGGGTGCACGATTGCATGGTCCCACATGATTCCCAGGAAGGTATGGCGGGGGGGCCTCTCGGTGTCAGCACTGAACCATTCAGTGAAGAAGGTCAACAACAAAATTGGTAGGTTGTTTCGCTCGGCGCAGTTGCACAGTATTCCGCATGGGTGTATTCGGGGTGATCACATGTATCTCGATGATGGGGTTCACTTGTCCCGGGAGGGGAATGTCTTACTCATAGGAGACTTCATAGCATGGCTAAGGGATTTAAGAAAGCATGACCTTTAGGAGGAGTTTGTGGGGGGGCTGGATAGCCGGTCAACTATACGGCCTGTGGCGGTAAGGTCATGATCGGTGAGCAGTAATTTCAAGGTCCCTAGAGGGGGCGCCACCCACTATGGATGGGAGCGCCCGGGGGGAGGCGGCCATTGGCCCCTCCCACGGGGAGGCGGCACCCACTAAGTATGGGTCGCCTAGGGGAAGACGGCCATAGGCCCCTTCCAGGGGAGGAGGCGGCTATATGCCCCTCCTACGAATTTCCCGGGGCCCGGATATCCGCGACGGCAGTGTGGGGTGGGAGGGGGAGTCCACGCTGCCTTCTTACAGACACCTCACACGGGTCCTCGGACGACCTTTAAGATGGCGTCGAGTTGAAATGGGGGGCCCCCAACAAGACAAGGGAAATTGGAGTTGGCACAGAGGGTACAGTCCTCTGCGTGGCCGCCACTCACACCGTGAGGGCGAGAGTTTTGGTAGTAGGGATCTGACACCGGTTGCGACCTTGCCGTTGGCCCGTAATGCTAGGATGTACAATTTTAATTTAGAAAGTATGCATTTGCAGGATGTTAGACTCGGCTAGGAAAACCTTTGTATTAGAGATTTGTTAAGGTTAGCCAATGAACATGTCTTCATCGAAATGTAATAAATGAAAATTGTACATGATATGAAACTTTTATTTAATGTTTTAATTTTGTTTCATATTTTAATGAATACGGCCGGGAGGGTAACTCCCTCCCGCCTTCCAAAAGTTCAGAACTGCGTCCGTCTTCCCATCCTTGGGGATTGTGTTGAGAGGGGGTGACAGGCATCCCGGCCATATGGAAAGGGGCGACCACTCGGTCCCCCTGAACGTATGGTTGGGGGCCCGGATCCTCCCGGGAAACCATTTTGGGCGGGGGGCGTGTCACGGCTGGTATGCCCGAAGCAGCGTAGCCGGGGCGTGCCTTTTTCCCGCCCAAGAAGGGGTTGTCCTAGACACCTACACCGATGGCCACGCCCAGTAGGCGTACCAGCGGAGGGTTCACGCCCTCCCGAAGAGGAATAAAGAGAGCGGGAATCCGAAGAAGCATCCTCTTGTTCCTGTGCTTGGGAGCTGCACCCACTCGTTGCACGTGAGCCCTCGACGGAACAAGGAGCAATTTTGACCCACCCACCAGCCCCTTATGGCAATGTTAGTTCTGCAATAAAGTATTTTTTCTCTGATAACATCTTCTTCCCCCTGTTTAGCGGTATATGAAGGTCTAGTTTAATGATATGATTTCTGTCTAAAGGTACTGTTTTTCTTGTAGTATAGACAAATATTGCAAATAAACAGGATGATATTTTCTCCCTTAGTAGGTAATCAAATGTCGTATTTATTTTTTGGTCGGGCGGTAAGGTCATGATCGGTGAGCAGTAATTTCAAGGTTCCTAGAGGGGGGGGCGCCACCCACTATGGATGGGAGCGCCCGGGGGGAGGCGTCCATTGGCCCCTCCCACGGGGAGGCGGCACCCACTAAGTATGGGTCGCCTAGGGGAAGACGGCCATAGGCCCCTTCCAGGGGAGGAGGCGGCTATATGCCGATCCTACGAATTTCCCGGGGCCCGGATATCCGCGACGGCGGATGTGATAGACAGTGTGGGGTGGGACGGGGAGTCCACGCTGCCTTCTTACAGACACCTCACACGGGTCCTCGGACGACCTTTAAGATGGCGTCGAGTTGAAATGGGGGGCCGCCACTCACACCGTGAGGGCGAGAGTTTTGGTAGTAGGGATCTGACACCGGTTGCGACCTTGCCGTTGGCCCGTAATGCTAGGATGTACAATTTTAATTTAGAAAGTATGCATTTGCAGGATGTTAGACTCGGCTAGGAAAACCTTTGTATTAGAGATTTGTTAAGGTTAGCCAATGAACATGTCTTCATCGAAATGTAATAAATGAAAATTGTACATGATATGAAACTTTTATTTAATGTTTTAATTTTGTTTCATATTTTAATAAATACGGCCGGGAGGGTAACTCCATCCCCCCTTCCAAAAGTTCAGAACTGCGTCCGTCTTCCCATCCTTGGGGATTGTGTTGGGAGGGGGTGACAGGCATCCCGGCCATATGATTGGTATTTGCATTTGGCCCTTTTTTCTGATTGCCTTGTGCAGTTGATGCATCACTTTAAACATGGGTAATAAGTGATGCACTGGTGGCGCAAGGCCTTCATAAATAAGGCTCTGACTTTGCTTGCTGTTGATTTGTTTTTGGATTTTTGATAATGCTTGATATCAACATTTGAAATATAGAGGATCTGTATTTGGGGAAACAGTGACGTTTCAAAAGTGATATTCTGTGCTTGTACATAGGTTCTGCGCAGTGTTTTTTAAATGTTATTCAAAAAACGATTTTGGGTGCAAATGAATGGTATTTTCATTTGACCCTTATTTATGATTGCCTTATGCAACTGGTGCATCACTTTATACATGGGAAATAAGTGACACTCTTGTGGCGCAAGATCTTCATAAATAAGGCCCTGACTTTGTTTGCTGATATTGAGTGGTTGTACATAGGTTCTGCGCAGTGTTTCTTACATGTTATTCAAAAAACGATTTTTGGGTGCAATTGATTGGTATTTGCATTTGGTCCTTTTTTATGATTGCCTTGTGCAGCTGATGCATCACTTTAAACATGGGTAATAAGTGACGCACTGGTGGCGCAAGGCCTTCATAAATAAGGTCCTGACTTTGTTTGCTGTTGATTTGTTTTTGGATTTTTGATAATGCTTGATATCAACATTTGAAAGATAGAGGATTTGTATTTGGGGAAACAGTGACGTTTCAAAAGTGATATTCTGTACTTGTACATAGGTTGTGCTCAGTGTCTTTTAAATGTTATTCAAAAAACGATTTTGGGTGCAAATGAATGGTATTTTCATTTGGCCCTTATTTATGATTGCCTTATGCAACTGGTGCATCACTTTATACATGGGAAATAGGTGACACTCTTGTGGCACAAGACCTTCATAAATAAGGCCCTGACTTTGTTTGCTGATATTGAGTGGTTGTACATAGGTTCGGCGCAGTGTTTCTTATATGTTATTGAAAACACGATTTATGGGTGCAATTGATTGGTATTTGCATTTGGCCCTTTTTTCTGATTGCCTTGTGCAGCTGATGCATCACTTTAAACATGGGTAATAAGTGACGCACTGGTGGCGCAAGGCCTTCATAAATAAGGCTCTGACTTTGTTTGCTGTTGATTTGTTTTTGGATTTTTGATAATGCTTGATATCAACATTTGAAAGATAGAGGATTTGTATTTGGGGAAACAGTGACGTTTTAAGAGTGATATTCTGTGCTTGTACATAGGTTCTGCGCAGTGTTTTTTAAATGTTATTCAAAAAACGATTTTGGGTGCAAATGAATGGTATTTTCATTTGGCCCTTATTTATGATTACCCAAGACACCCAACAACCTAAATTGATACGGCACAGAAGGCTCTCAAAGGATGAGGAAATTACCCATCAGTCACCATTCGGATCTGCCCTTCATCATTTGGGATTTTATCCGAACCACCCGTCCGAGAAAGTCAGTGCCACAATCAGAGGTCAACCCGGTGGTAAGGGGGTCCCTCAGATAGTATAGACACTAACAGTGTGGTCTGCCACGCGATGTTGATGAGTGGACAAATACATGGGACTGGGGTGTGCAGTGCAGGAAAAAGTGAGTGAGAGAAGAAACCAAGACATAAGAGTGTATTAAAATTGGTTTAGAAAAGCACAAAATAATATTTATTCAATGCGTGCCTTAAATACCAAGATTAAAAGTATGTGTGACCTTAAGCAGTCTGATAATGTAGACTGCCTGAGGCAAGGGTTGTCAACATGTTTCTGCAATATAGGGACTATTACGTCCTTGCATTCATCAGGACCAGATCTAAACAAGTAAGAGCTACTGCACAACGTGAACTAATAATAAGTGAAGTGAATAAAGTGACACGAGGAAATATAAAACAAGTGCTCACAGTCACCTGAATAATCCGAGTGCCCTTACAGTCTGTGTCGATCACTGTGAAAGGAAAAGAGGTAAGGGGTTTGGGTTATACTATCAAAATCCCATGGGCTATGATTTAAGTCCATAGTCTATGGATCAATCTTACAATCACACTCAAGAAGTTGATCAAATGCTCTTATAATTTATGAGCCAGATATTATTCATTTGGAAAGAGTCTTCATTTGCCAAATGTCATTCAGTTCTTACCTTGATCTGTAAGGTAGACTGGCCTCACCCCACCTGGCAGCGGCTCAGGGGAAGATGAAGCACCGCTCTAAAAAAACATATGAAACACATGTCAATCACAATGTGCACAAACAAGTACAGAACACTTCCCATTATCGGTAGCCGGATGAAAAACGGGACTTGCACCTTTAGTTAGTGATGCCGTTCCCTTAGAATAACGGAGAACAAAACTCTGCCGCATAAAAAGGAATCGTGCCGGAATGAAGCAGCATAGCGGGAAATGAAGAGGTTCGTCTTACCTTTCCGTCGGTACTCCGAGGCCGGCGTCCTGGCCGACTGGGGAGGTACCGGATGGCAGGCGCGAGACTGTTTATAAAACGCACTGCCATTGGTCACGTAATCACGTGGGGCGCGAGAATGCGCGTTGTCATTGGTTCAGATGATATCAACAATGCAAAGTGCGTGCTCAATGGCTACCCAGCCAAAGACCTGGAGTAGTCATTGGTCAATTACCGAGCCTGTAATCAAAAGAAACCACGTGGGGAATCGAGGTAAACATAAACAAAAACGAGCACATCACGAGCGAGGTCAAGTGAGGGCACAAATGCTTGGGAAATTGTAGGACAGTTTCATCCCGTATCTCTATTGATGGCACATATTGAATTATAAGGTGAGAACCATCGTCTGGATAAACTCAAGCACACTACCCTGTTGAGACAAGGATAGTTGCACACTGCGCTCTCACATTGGTGTCAACAGTGTAGGTAGACAGATGTAAAACCCACGAAGACGTATACCCCCAATGACCTTATCTATCATCAAGTCTAGCTGTAGTGACTATGAATAGGATGTTTATGAGAGGAACACCAGATAAGCATATCGAGTGAGGGTACCAAATGCAGTGTAATGAACAGACCAGTAAAGGTATGCTGCCTAAGGCATATATATATATGGAGAAGAACAGATGTATGTATCCTACTGCTAGTATTAGTATATCAGTGGCAGTAGATTATGATTGGAACAAGCACACAGTGATTAATGACCTTTTGATATCGGCAGAGAGACTATAGTGTGGACCAAGGGATATCATCATTCAAACCCTCTTTATGTGTCTTAAGTTTTAGTACCCATCTTTGTTCTTTCTTCATTAGGTACTTGACCACATCTGCTGTGTGTGTTGGAATAAAAGGTTGTTCCAAGACAGTCCACTGAAATTCAGTGGCTAGATGTTTAGCTTCCAAGAAGTGAGCAGTCAGTTTTGTGGCCTGTCTGGCACAGCGAATGGTGCTCTTATGTTCCGATATCCGTATGCGGACCTTCCGTGTGGTCATGCCCACATACTTATAACCACAGGGGCAGGTAATTAGATAGATCACATGATCACTGTTGCAGTTTGTAAATTTAGTCTGCTTCCAGGGTCTTGAAGTGCCAATATCAATCTCCATTGATTTTGTTGTCTGTGCACACACCTGACAATTGCCGCAGGGGTGGTGTCCCTGAACAGGTGGGAGATTCCACAGTGAACCTATGGCTATGGCTCTTGGTAGGTCTTCACGAGGTCTGGTGTGCACCAGTCTATCTCTTAGATTTGGGCCTCTCTTGAATGAAACCAGGGGGCGAGGAAGAGTTAAACGTCCCGAATTTAGTATTGGCCAGTGCTTCCTGACCATACTTTGAATGATTCCCAAAAGTATGAACAAAGGTAAGGCGATCCAGAGTAGCCTTGGGAGGCCTCGGTTCCAACAGAGCTTCACGATTATTGTTCATTGCCCTTTTCATGGACCGTTGGACAAGTCTAGGGGGGTATTTGCGGGCAACCAGCTGTGTGCTCAACTCATTGGAATGTTTCTTGAAAGCTGCCTTTGTTGAACAGTTTCTATGAACCCGTAAAAACTGGCTAAAGGGGAGGCTCTCCTTCAGTGCTTTCGGGTGGTTGATATCGAAAAGTAGCAAAGAGTTCCTTGCAGTGGGCTTCCTGTAGAGGTCAGTTTGTAGGCCCTCTGGTCCAGCAGTGATTAACAGATCAAGAAAAGCCAGTTCATGTTGACCGATTTCAATTGTGAACTTGAGATGGTTATTTCTGCTGTTCAGCCACCCCAAGAATTCCAAACAACTATCGCTCGACCCTCTCCACACAACAAAGACGTCATCGATATACCTTTTCCAGGTCTTCAGGTTATCGATGAAGGGATTCAGGTCATTCAATACATGGTTTTGTTCGAATGAATGAACGTATAGATTTGCTAAGCTGGGAGCATAAACGCTCCCCATGCTGGTGCCCAATGTTTGTAAATAAACATGCTCTTCGAATTGAAAAAAAATTTGTTTCATGGCCAAAGTGGCACAGGCCATTATGAATTGGACAGGAGTGATGCTGTTCATTTCCCTGGAATCAAGTAGTTGGTGCACAACGTCCAATGTTTCATCTTGAGGGATAGAGGTATAGAGTGCCTCCACGTCAAAAGAGACTAAGAGGTCAGTATCCATATCAAATTCGATTTCAGGTATTAGTCTTAACAAATCCGTGGTGTCCTTAAGGTAGGTGGGCATTTCATGCACCATCGGTCTTAAAAAGTGATCCACAAAGGTGGAGAGGGGTTCCAGGGCTGATCCTATCCCGGAGATTATGGGGCGTCCAGGAGGCGGTCGTAGCTCTTTAGGAACCTTTGGTAAGGTGTAAAAGTATGGCATCTTCGGGTGTTCTGTGCATAGGTACATGGCCTCGGCTGGTGTAATCCATCCTTCAGAGGAGGCTTCTTCAACCAGTATTTTGATGTTCCGTTTAAGTTCTTCAGTAGGATCATAGTTCAAAGGAGAGTAAGCATCTCTCATATTTAGTTGTCTGAGACACTCAGCTCGATAGACTTCAGTGTCAAGTATGACAATCGACCCACCCTTGTTGGCTGGTTTTATTGTTAGGTCCTTATTCTCAGTCAGGGATTTGAGTGCTAGATGGTGTAGTTTGGGCAAGTTATAAAAAACTTTATGTTTATGTCTCTTTTGACGTGGAGGCACTCTATACCTCTATCCCTCAAGATGAAACATTGGACATTGTGCACCAACTACTTGATTCCAGGGAAATGAACAGCATCACTCCTGTCCAATTCATAATGGCCTGTGCCACTTTGGCCATGAAACAAATTTTTTTTCAATTCGAAGAGCAGGTTTATTTACAAACATCGGGTACCAGCATGGGGAGCGTTCATGCTCCCAGCTTAGCAAATCTATACGTTCATTCATTCGAACAAAACCATGTATTGAATGACCTGAATCCCTTCATCGATAACCTAAAGACCTGGAAAAGGTATATCGATGACGTCTTTGTTGTGTGGAGAGGGTCGAGCGATAGTTGTTCTTGGGGTGGCTGAACAGTAGAAGTAACCATCTCAAGTTCACAATTGAAATCGGTCAACATGAACTGGCTTTTCTTGATCTGTTAATCACTGCTAGACCAGAGGGCCTACCAACTGAGCTCTACAGGAAGCCCACTGCAAGGAACTCTTTGCTACTTTTCGATAGCAACCACCCGAAAGCACTGAAGGAGAGCCTCCCCTTTAGCCAGTTTTTACGGGTTCATAGAAACTGTTCAACAAAGGCAGCTTTCAAGAAACATTCCAATGAGTTGAGCACACAGCTGGTTGCCCGCAAATACCCCCCTAGACTTGTCCAACGGTCCATGAAAAGGGCAATGAACAATAATCGTGAAGCTCTGTTGGAACCGAGGTCTCCCAAGGCTACTCTGGGTCGCCTTACCTTTGTTCATACTTTTGGGAATCTCTCCAACAGCATTCAAAGTATGGTCAGGAAGCACTGGCCAATACTAAATATTCTTCCTCGCCCCCTGGTTTCATTCAAGAGAGGCCAAAATCTAAGAGATAGACTGGTGCACACCAGACTTCGTGAAGACCTACCAAGAGCCATAGGTTCACTGTGGAATCTCCCACCTGTTCAGGGACAACACCCCTGCGGCAATTGTCAGGTGTGTGCACAGACAACAAAATCAATGGAGATTGATATTGGCACTTCAAGACCCTGGAAGCAGACTAAATTTACCAACAGCAACAGTGATCATGTGATCTATCTAATTACCTGCCCCTGTGGTTATAAGTATGTGGGCATGACCACACGGAAGGTCCGCATACGAATATCGGAACATAAGAGCACCATTCGCTGTGCCAGACAGGCCACAAAACTGACTGCTCACTTCTTGGAAGCTAAACATCTAGCCACTGAATTTCAGTGGACTGTCTTGGAACAACCTTTTATTCCAACACACACAGCAGATGTGGCCAAGTACCTAATGAAGAAAGAACAAAGATGGGTACTAAAACTTAAGACACATAAAAAGGGTTTGAATGATGATATCCCTTGGTCCACACTATAGTCTCTCTGCCGATATCAAAAGGTCATTAATCACTGTGTGCTTGTTCCAATCATAATCTACTGCCACTGATATACTAATACTAGCAGTAGGATACATACATCAGTTCTTCTCCATATATATATATGCCTTAGACAGCATACCTTTACTGGTCTGTTCATTACACTGCATTTGGTACCCTCACTCGATATGCTTATCTGGTGTTCCTCTCATAAACATCCTATTCATAGTCACTACAGCTAGACTTGATGATAGATAAGGTCATTGGGGGTAAACGTCTTCGTGGGTTTTATATCTGTCTACCTACACTGTTGACACCAATGTGAGAGTGCAGTGTGCAACTATCCTTGTCTCAACAGGGTAGTGTGCTTGAGTTTATCCAGATGATGGTTCTCACCTTATAATTCAATATGTGCCATCAATAGAGATACGGGATGAAACTGTCCTACAATTTCCCAAGCATTTGTGCCCTCACTTGACCTCGCTCGTGATGTGCTCGTTTTTGTTTATGTTTACCTCGATTCCCCACGTGGTTTCTTTTGATTACAGGCTCGGTAATTGACCAATGACTACTCCAGGTCTTTGGCTGGGTAGCCATTGAGCACGCACTTTGCATTGTTGATATCATCTGAACCAATGACAACGCGCATTCTCGCGCCCCACGTGATTACGTGACCAATGGCAGTGCGTTTTATAAACAGTCTCGCGCCTGCCATCCGGTACCTCCCCAGTCGGCCAGGACGCCGGCCTCGGAGTACCGACGGAAAGGTAAGACGAGCCTCTTCATTTCCCGCTATGCTGCTTCATTCCGGCACGATTCCTTTTTATGCGGCAGAGTTTTGTTCTCCGTTATTCTAAGGGAACGGCATCACTAACTAAAGGTGCAAGTCCCGTTTTTCATCCGGCTACCGATAATGGGAAGTGTTCTGTACTTGTTTGTGCACATTGTGATTGACATGTGTTTCACATGTTTTTTTAGAGCGGTGCTTCATCTTCCCCTGAGCCGCTGCCAGGTGGGGTGAGGCCAGTCTACCTTACAGATCAAGGTAAGAACTGAATGACATTTGGCAAATGAAGACTCTTTCCAAATGAATAATATCTGGCTCATAAATTATAAGAGCATTCGATCAACTTCTTGAGTGTGATTGTAAGATTGATCCATAGACTATGGACTTCAATCATAGCCCATGGGATATTGATAGCATAACCCAAACCCCTTACATCTTTTCCTTCCACAGTGATTGACACAGACTGTAAGGGCACTCGGATTATTCAGGTGACTGTGAGCACTTGTTTTATATTTCCTCGTGTCACTTTATTCACTTCACTTATTATTAGTTCACGTTGTGCAGTTGCTCTTACTTGTTTAGATCTGGTCCTGATGAAAGGACGTAATAGTCCCCATATTGCAGAAACATGTTGACCACCCTTGCCTCAGGCAGTCTACATTATCAGACTGCTTAAGGTCACACATACTTTTAATCTTGGTATTTAAGGCACGCATGGAATAAATATTATTTTGTGCTTTTCTAAACCAATTTTAATACACTCTTATGTCTTGGTTTCTTCTCTCACTCACTTTTTCCTGCACTGCACACCCCAGTCCCATGTATTTGTCCACTCATCAACATCGCGTGGCAGACCACACTGTTAGTGTCTATACTATCTGAGGGACCCCCTTACCACCGGGTTGACCTCTGATTGTGGCACTGATTTTCTCAGACGGGTGGTTCGGATAAAATCCCAAATGATGAAGGGCGGATCCGAATGGTGACTGATGGGTAGTTTCCTCATCCTTTGAGAGCCTTCTGTGCCGTATCAATTTAGGTTGTTGGGTGTCTTGGGTAACTTCTTTACACCTCTGGGCTTTGTCTGTTTTTGAGACCCTCTGGTACCTTTTGTTGTTTCTAGGTTCTTTGGGGACTGTATCCAGAGCCTGGTCTATAAATCTCCCCGAGGTCCTCTCCCACTGTAGTATTTTTGTTGTTTCAGTGCAGTTGTTCAACTGCGGACCTCTCTTTCCTACGAATTGAGTATTTCGTAGAAGTAGTTCATCACGCAATAGTGGTTTGAACTTTTATTTCACTCTAAATGGCAGTGTGCACCTTTGTCAGGACACTTTCTATAGTCATGGCCGAAAACCATGGTTTATCGTTCTCCGATGCAGACCTACTGGCAGCACTTGCAGAACATCCGGATTTGACAGAATCTTCCGTTTCTGTCGTCACCATGAGCGAGGATGAGTGGGGTAAATTGCTGGGTTTGAAAAAATCCCAAACCAGGACAGCCTTACATGGCACAATCATGGCCCAATATCTGCGCAATGATTGTGCTCCAACAGGACTATTAGTGACGAATGCACCCAGGTTGTTTCTAAATGACAAGGAGTTTTTGAAAAACTGGGCTCTTATAGCCTGGAGGTGCACCAGAGACTGGTTGATTCTCATCATCCAAACCTCCAAACGCATAGCTGATGACATACTCATAGAGATCCAGATCCTTGAGTCTAAAATCAAGACCACCATAGCTCCTAAGGTCTTCAATAAAAACTTAGATGACTCCAATAAAAACAACAGAGATTTTAGAGAGCATACACTAACGGTCAAGATGGATAAATTCAGGAAAGACCTTGATAAGTTTAAATTCGAGAGAGTGTATCCATACTCAAGTGATACCTACACCCCCCCAGACTTCAGTACTACTGGCCGTAGAAAGGGTTCATCGTACAGCACATCGAGTTCCGGTGACAACTCCTCAGGGAGTGATACCAGCAGTGATAATTCCAACACACAAGGCCGAAGGCAGGGCAAAAGAAACTTTAGGAACAATTGGAGGGGTAACCAGCCACAACAATGGTGGCCACCTAACTCTTGGCAGTTTGGTGGCATGCATCCTTTCTTTCCACCGCAACATTCGGGCCCTTTCCAACAGCCTATGGGACCGAATATGACTAACTTCCCTGGGAACTTTCCAACAAACAACTTCAACGGGCAGCCTTTTTTAGGGTTTGGCCGGGGCAGATCACGTGGTAGAAGAAGAGGGAACACGCAACCTCAAGTTCACTTCAGCCCCCCATCAACTTCAACAGAAGGGAGAATACTGAGGAGCAACACGTCCAAAAACAAAGAAGCCGGACAGAGCAGTGCAGCCCCAGTATAGGTATGAACTTGAGCAAACATACTCTGACCCCCATTGAGGAAGAAGCCCTTAATAAAGGATTGGGCTTTGTACCTACCCATCATAACGATGAGTTTGAGACCCGCTTGGAACTTGCGAGGTTTCTGAGGAAGATCAGACTGCATTTCTTCTTCGCGGAAAAAGAAGCCTCCTTGCAGAGCGAGGACGATGTTAATACAGGACTGAAATGCAAGTCAACTTTTACTCCTCCTACTCACTTAATGCCTCCCCAGGTACTGGCCTATGAACAGGCACTTGAGAAAGAGATGGATGATCTTTTTGCTGCAAAACATAACGTTTTTTATAACTTGCCCAAACTACACCATCTAGCACTCAAATCCCTGACTGAGAATAAGGACCTAACAATAAAACCAGCCGACAAGGGTGGGTCGATTGTCATACTTGACACTGAAATCTATCGAGCTGAGTGTCTCAGACAACTAAATATGAGAGATGCTTACTCTCCTTTGAACTATGATCCTACTGAAGAACTTAAACGGAACATCAAAATACTGGTTGAAGAAGCCTCCTCTGAAGGATGGATTACACCAGCTGAGGCCATGTACCTATGCACAGAACACCCGAAGATGCCATACTTTTTACACCTTACCAAAGGTTCATAAAGAGCTATGACCGCCTCCTGGACGCCCCATAATCTCCGGGATAGGATCAGCCCTGGAACCCCTCTCCACCTTTGTGGATCACTTTTTAAGACTGATGGTGCATGAAATGCCCACCTACCTTAAGGACACCACGGATTTGTTAAGACTAATACCTGACATCGAATTTGATATGGATACTGACCTCTTAGTCTCTTTTGACGTGGAGGCACTCTATACCTCTATCCCGCAAGATGAAACATTGGACGTTGTGCATCAACTACTTGATTCCAGGGAAATGAACAGCATCACTACTGTCCAATTCATAATGGCCTGTGCCACTTTGGCCATGAAACAAAAAAAATTTCAATTCGAAGAGCAGGTTTATTTACAAACATCGGGTACCAGCATGGGGAGCGTTTATGCTCCCAGCTTAGCAAATTTATACGTTCATTCATTCGAACAAAACCATGTATTGAATGACCTGAATCCCTTCATCGATAACCTGAAGACCTGGAAAAGGTATATCGATGACGTCTTTGTTGTGTGGAGAGGGTCGAGCGATAGTTGTTTGGAATTCTTGGGGTGGCTGAACAGTAGAAATAACCATCTCAAGTTCACAATTGAAATCGGTCAACATGAACTGGCTTTTCTTGATCTGTTAAACACTGCTAGACCAGAGGGCCTACAAACTGAGCTCTACAGGAAGCGCACTGCAAGGAACTCTTTGCTACTTTTCGATAGCAAACACCCGAAAGCACTGAAGGAGAGCCTCCCCTTTAGCCAGTTTTTACGGGTTCATAGAAACTGTTCAACAAAGGCAGCTTTCAAGAAACATTCCAATGAGTTGAGCACACAGCTGGTTGCCCGCAAATACCCCCCTAGACTTGTCCAACGGTCCATGAAAAGGGCAATGAACAATAATCGTGAAGCTCTGTTGGAACCGAGGCCTCCCAAGGCTACTCTGGATCGCCTTACCGTTGTTCATACTTTTGGGAATCTCTCCAACAGCATTCAAAGTATGGTCAGGAAGCACTGGCCAATACTAAATTCGGGACGTTTAACTCTTCCTCGCCCCCTGGTTTCATTCAAGAGAGGCCCAAATCTAAGAGATAGACTGGTGCACACCAGACCTCGTGAAGACCTACCAAGAGCCATAGGTTCACTGTGGAATCTCCCACCTGTTCAGGGACACCACCCCTGAGGCAATTGTCAGGTGTGTGCACAGACAACAAAATCAATGGAGATTGATATTGGCACTTCAAGACCCTGGAAGCAGACTAAATTTACCAACTGCAACAGTGATCATGTGATCTATCTAATTACCTGCCCATGTGGTTATAAGTATGTGGGCATGGCCACACGGAAGGTCCGCATACGGATATCGGAACATAAGAGCACCATTCGCTGTGCCAGACAGGCCACAAAACTGACTGCTCACTTCTTGGAAGCTAAACATCTAGCCACTGAATTTCAGTGGACTGTCTTGGAACAACCTTTTATTCCAACACACACAGCAGATGTGGCCAAGTACCTAATGAAGCAAGAACAAAGATGGGTACTAAAACTTAAGACACATAAAGAGGGTTTGAATGATGATATCCCTTGGTCCACACTATAGTCTCTCTGCCGATATCAAAAGGTCATTAATTACTGTGTGCTTGTTCCAATCATAATCTACTGCGACTGATATACTAATACTAGCAGTAGGATACATACATCTGTTCTTCTCCATATATATATATATGCCTTAGACAGCATACCTTTACTGGTCTGTTCATTACACTGCATTTGGTACCCTCACTCGATATGTTTATCTGGTGTTCCTCTCATAAACATCCTATTCATAGTCACTACAGCTAGACTTGATGATAGATAAGGTCATTGGGGGTATACGTCTTCGTGGGTTTTACATCTGTCTACCTACACTGTTGACACCAATGTGAGAGCGCAGTGTGCAACTATCCTTGTCTCAACAGGGTAGTGTGCTTGAGTTTATCCAGACGATGGTTCTCACCTTATAATTCAATATGTGCCAGCAATAGAGATACGGGATGAAACTGTCCTACAATTTCCCAAGCATTTGTGCCCTCACTTGACCTCGCTCGTGATGTGCTTGGTTTTGTTTATGTTTACCTCGATTCCCCACGTGGTTTCTTTTGATTACAGGCTCGGTAATTGACCAATGACTACTCCAGGTCTTTGGCTGGGTAGCCATTGAGCACGCACTTTGCATTGTTGATATCATCTGAACCAATGACAACGCGCATTCTCGCGCCCCACGTGATTACGTGACCAATGGCAGTGCGTTTTATAAACAGTCTCGCGCCTGCCATCCGGTACCTCCCCAGTCGGCCAGGACGCCGGCCTCGGAGTACCGACGGAAAGGTAAGACGAGCCTCTTCATTTCCCGCTATGCTGCTTCATTCCGGCACGATTCCTTGTTATGCGGCAGAGTTTTGTTCTCCGTTATTCTAAGGGAACGACATCACTAACTAAAGGTGCAAGTCCCGTTTTTCATCCGGCTACCGATAATGGGAAGTGTTCTGTACTTGTTTGTGCACATTGTGATTGACATGTGTTTCACATGTTTTTTAGAGCGGTGCTTCATCTTCCCCTGAGCCGCTGCCAGGTGGGGTGAGGCCAGTCTACCTTACAGATCAAGGTAAGAACTGAATGACATTTGGCAAATGAAGACTCTTTCCAAATGAATAATATCTGGCTCATAAATTATAAGAGCATTTGATCAACTTCTTGAGTGTGATTGTAAGATTGATCCATAGACTATGGACTTAAATCATAGCCCATGGGATATTGATAGTATAACCCAAACCCCTTACCTCTTTTCCTTCCACAGTGATCGACACAGACTGTAAGGGCACTCGGATTATTCAGGTGACTGTGAGCACTTGTTTTATATTTCCTCGTGTCACTTTATTCACTTCACTTATTATTAGTTCACGTAATGCAGTAGCTCTTACTTGTTTAGATCTGGTCCTGATGAATGCAAGGACGTAATAGTCCCCATATTGCAGAAACATGTTGACCACCCTTGCCTCAGGTAGTCTACATTATCAGACTGCTTAAGGTCGCACATACTTTTAATCTTGGTATTTAAGGCACGCATGGAATAAATATTATTTTGTGCTTTTCTAAACCAATTTTAATACACTCTTATGTCTTGGTTTCTTCTCTCACTCACTTTTTCCTGCACTGCACACCCCAGTCCCATGTATTTGTCCACTCATCAACATCGCGTGGCAGACCACACTGTTAGTGTCTATACTATCTGAGGGACCTCCTTACCACCGGGTTGACCTCTGATTGTGGCATTGATTTTCTCAGACGGGTAGTTCGGATAAAATCCCAACTGATGAAGGGCGGATTCGAATGGTGACTGATGGGTAATTTCCTCATCCTTTGAGAGCCTTCTGTGCCGTATCAATTTAGGTTGTTGGGTGTCTTGGGTAACTTCTTTACACCTCTGGGCTTTGTCTGATTTTGAGACCCTCTGGTACCTTTTGTTGTTTCTAGGTTCTTTGGGGACTGTATCCAGAGCCTGGTCTATAAATCTCCCCGAGGTCCTCTCCCACTGTAGTGTTTTTGTTGTTTCAGTGCAGTTGTTCAACTGCGGACCTCTCTTTCCTACGAATTGAGTATTTCGTAGAAGTAGTTTATCACGCAATAGTGGTTTGAACTTTTATTTCACTCTAAATTGCAGTGTGCACCTTTGTCAGGACACTTTCTATAGTCATGGCCGAAAACCATGGTTTATCGTTCTCCGATGCAGACCTTCTGGCAGCACTTGCAGAACATCCGGATTTGACAGAATCTTCCGTTTCTGTTGTCACCATGAGCGAGGATGAGTTGGGTAAATTGCTGGGTTTGAAAAAATCCCAAACCAGGACAGCCTTACACGGCACAATCATGGCCCAATATCTGCGCAATGATTGTGCTCCAACAGGACTATTAGTGACGAATGCACCCAGGTTGTTTCTAAATGACAACGAGTTTTTGAAAAACTGGGCTCTTATAGCCTGGAGGTGCACCAGAGACTGGTTGATTCTCATCATCCAAACCTCCAAACGCATAGCTGATGACATACTCATAGAGATCCAGATCCTTGAGTCTAAAATCAAGACCACCATAGCTCCTAAGGTCTTCAATAAAAACTTAGATGACTCCAATAAAAACAACAGAGATTTTAGAGAGCATACACTAACGGTCAAGATGGATAAATTCAGGAAAGACCTTGATAAGTTTAAATTCGAGAGAGTGTATCCATACTCAAGTGATACCTACACCCCCCCAGACTTCGGTACTACTGGCCGTAGAAAGGGTTCATCGTACAGCACATCGAGTTCCGGTGACAACTCCTCAGGGAGTGATACCAGCAGTGATAATTCCAACACACGAGGCCGAGGGCAGGGCAAAAGAAACTTTAGGAACAATTGGAGGGGTAACCAGCCACAACAATGGTGGCCACCTAATCCTTGGCAGTTTGATGGCATGCATCCTTTCTTTCCACCGCAACATTCGGGCCCTTTCCAACAGCCTATGGGACCGAATATGACTAACTTCCCTGGGAACTTTCCAACAAACAACTTCAACGGGCAGCCTTTTTTTATGGTTTGGCCGGGGCAGATCACGTGGGAGAAGAAGAGGGAACACGCAACCTCAAGTTCACTTCAGCCCCCCATCAACTTCAACAGAAGGGAGAATACTGAGGAGCAACAGGTCCAAAAACAAAGAAGCCGGACAGAGCAGTGCAGCCCCAGTATAGTTATGAACTTGAGCAAACATACTCTGACCCCCATTGAGGAAGAAGCCCTTAATAAAGGATTGGGCTTTGTACCTACCCATCATAACGATGAGTTTGAAACCCGCTTGGAACTTGCGAGGTTTCTGAGGAAAATCAGACTGCATTTCTTCTTCGCGGAAAAAGAAGCCTCCTTGCAGAGCGAGGACGATGTTAATACAGGACTGAAATGCAAGTCAACTTTTACTCCTCCTACTCACTTAATGCCTCCCCAGGTACTGGCCTATGAACAGGCACTTGAGAAAGAGATGGATGATCTTTTTGCTGCAAAACATAAAGTTTTTTATAACTTGCCCAAACTACACCATCTAGCACTCAAATCCCTGACTGAGAATAAGGACCTAACAATAAAACCAGCCGACAAGGGTGGGTCGATTGTCATACTTGACACTGAAGTCTATCGAGCTGAGTGTCTCAGACAACTAAATATGAGAGATGCTTACTCTCCTTTGAACTATGATCCTACTGAAGAACTTAAACGGAACATCAAAATACTGGTTGAAGAAGCCTCCTCTGAAGGATGGATTACACCAGCCGAGGCCATGTACCTATGCACAGAACACCTGAAGATGCCATACTTTTACACCTTACCAAAGGTTCATAAAGAGCTACGACCGCCTCCTGGACGCCCCATAATCTCCGGGATAGGATCAGCCCTGGAACCCCTCTCCACCTTTGTGGATCACTTTTTAAGACCGATGGTGCATGAAATGCCCACCTACCTTAAGGACACCACGGATTTGTTAAGACTAATACCTGACATCGAATTTGATATGGATACTGACCTCTTAGTCTCTTTTGACGTGGAGGCACTCTATACCTCTATCCCTCAAGATGAAACATTGGACGTTGTGCACCAACTACTTGATTCCAGGGAAATGAACAGCATCACTCCTGTCCAATTCATAATGGCCTGTGCCACTTTGGCCATGAAACAAAAAAATGTTCAATTCGAAGAGCAGGTTAATTTACAAACATTGGGTACCAGCATGGGGAGCGTTTATGCTCCCAGCTTAGCAAATCTATACGTTCATTCATTCGAACAAAACCATGTATTGAATGACCTGAATCCCTTCATCGATAACCTGAAGACCTGGAAAAGGTATATCGATGACGTCTTTGTTGTGTGGAGAGGGTCAAGCGATAGTTGTTTGGAATTCTTGGGGTGGCTGAACAGCAGAAATAACCATCTCAAGTTCACAATTGAAATCGGTCAACATGAACTGGCTTTTCTTGATCTGTTAATCACTGCTAGACCAGAGGGCCTACAAACTGAGCTCTACAGGAAGCCCATTGCAAGGACCTCTTTGCTACTTTTCGATAGCAACCACCCGAAAGCACTGAAGGAGAGCCTCCCCTTTAGCCAGTTTATACGGGTTCATAGAAACTGTTCAACAAAGGCAGCTTTCAAGAAACATTCCAATGAGTTGAGCACACAGCTGGTTGCCCGCAAATACCCCCCTAGACTTGTCCAACGGTCCATGAAAAGGGCAATGAACAATAATCGTTAAGCTCTGTTGGAACCGAGGCCTCCCAAGGCTACTCTGGATCGCCTTACCTTTGTTCATACTTTTGGGAATCTCTCCAACAGCATTCAAAGTATGGTCAGGAAGCACTGGCCAATACTAAATTCAGGACGTTTAACTCTTCCTCGCCCCCTGGTTTCATTCAAGAGAGGCCCAAATCTAAGAGATAGACTGGTGCACACCAGACCTCGTGAAGACCTACCAAGAGCCATAGGTTCACTGTGGAATCTCCCACCTGTTCAGGGACACCACCCCTGCGGCAATTTTCAGGTGTGTGCACAGACAACAAAATCAATGGAGATTGATATTGGCACTTCAAGACCCTGGAAGCAGACTAAATTTACCAACTGCAACAGTGATCATGTGATCTATCTAATTACCTGCCCCTGTGGTTATAAGTATGTGGGCATGACCACACGGAAGGTCCGCATACGGATATCGGAACATAAGAGCACCATTCGCTGTGCCAGACAGGCCACAAACCTGACTGCTCACTTCTTGGAAGCTAAACATCTAGCCACTGAATTTCAGTGGACTGTCTTGGAACAACCTTTTATTCCAACACACACAGCAGATGTGGCCAAGTACCTAATGAAGAAAGAACAAAGATGGGTACTAAAACTTAAGACACATAAAGAGGGTTTGAATGATGATATCCCTTGGTCCACACTATAGTCTCTCTGCCGATATCAAAAGGTCATTAATCACTGTGTGCTTGTTCCAATCATAATCTGCTGCCACTGATATACTAATACTAGCAGTAGGATACATACATCTGTTCTTCTCCATATATATATATGCCTTAGACAGCATACCTTTACTGGTCTGTTCATTACACTGCATTTGGTACCCTCACTCGATATGTTTATCTGGTGTTCCTCTCATAAACATCCTATTCATAGTCACTACAGCTAGACTTGATGATAGATAAGGTCATTGGGGGTATACGTCTTCGTGGGTTTTACATCTGTCTACCTACACTGTTGACACCAATGTGAGAGCGCAGTGTGCAACTATCCTTGTCTCAACAGGGTAGTGTGCTTGAGTTTATCCAGACGATGGTTCTCACCTTATAATTCAACATGTGCCATCAATAGAGATACGGGATGAAACTGTCCTACAATTTCCCAAGCATTTGTGCCCTCACTTGACCTCGCTCGTGATGTGCTAGTTTTTGTTTATGTTTACCTCGATTCCCCACGTGGTTTCTTTTGATTACAGGCTCGGTAATTTAACAATGACTACTCCAGGTCTTTGACTGGGTAGCCATTGAGCACGCACTTTGCATTGTTGATATCATCTGAACCAATGACAACGCGCATTCTCGCGCCCCACGTGATTACGTGACCAATGGCAGTGCGTTTTATAAACAGTCTCGCGCCTGCCATCCGGTACCTCCCCAGTCGGCCAGGACGCCGGCCTCGGAGTACCGACGGAAAGGTAAGACGAGCCTCTTCATTTCCCGCTATGCTGCTTCATTCCGGCACGATTCCTTCTTATGCGGCGGAGTTTTGTTCTCCGTTATTCTAAGGGAACGGCATCCCTAACTAAAGGTGCAAGTCCCGTTTTTCATCCGGCTACCGATAATGGGAAGTGTTCTGTACTTGTTTGTGCACATTGTGATTGACATGTGTTTCACATGTTTTTTTAGAGCGGTGCTTCATCTTCCCCTGAGCCGTTGCCAGGTGGGGTGAGGCCAGCCTACCTTACAGATCAAGGTAAGAACTGAATGACATTTGGCAAATGAAGACTCTTTCCAAATGAATAATATCTGGCTCATAAATTATAAGAGCATTTGATCAACTTCTTGAGTGTGATTGTAAGATTGATCCATAGACTATGGACTTAAATCATAGCCCATGGGATATTGATAGTATGACCCAAACCCCTTACCTCTTTTCCTTCCACAGTGATCGACACAGACTGTAAGGGCACTCGGATTATTCAGGTGACTGTGAGCACTTGTTTTATATTTCCTCGTGTCACTTTATTCACTTCACTTATTATTAGTTCACGTTGTGTAGTAGCTCTTACTTGTTTAGATCTGGTCCTGATGAATGCAAGGACGTAATAGTCCCCATATTGCAGAAACATGTTGACCACCCTTGCCTCAGGCAGTCTACATTATCAGACTGCTTAAGGTCACACATACTTTTAATCTTGGTATTTAAGGCACGCATGGAATAAATATTATTTTGTGCTTTTCCAAACCAATTTTAATACACTCTTATGTCTTGGTTTCTTCTCTCACTCACTTTTTCCTGCACTGCACACCCCAGTCCCATGTATTTGTCCACTCATCAACATCGCGTGGCAGACCACACTGTTAGTGTCTATACTATCTGAGGGTCCCACCGGGTTGACCTGATTTTCTCAGACGGGTGGTTCGGATAAAATCCCAAATGATGAAGGGCGGATCCAAATGGTGACTGATGGGTAATTTCCTCATCCTTTGAGAGCCTTCTGTGCCGTATCAATTTAGGTTGTTGGGTGTCTTGGGTAACTTCTTTACACCTCTGGGCTTTGTCTGTTTTTGAGACCATCTGGTACCTTTTGTTGTTTCTAGGTTCTTTGGGGTCTGTATCCAGAGCCTGGTCTATAAATCTCCCCGAGGTCCTCTCCCACCGTAGTGTTTTTGTCCTTATTTATGATTGCCTTATGCAACTGGTGCATCACTTTATACATGGGAAATAAGTGACACTCTTGTGGCGCAAGACCTTCATAAATAAGGCCCTGACTTTGTTTGCTGATATTGAGTGGTTGTACATAGGTTCTGCGCAGTGTTTCTTACATGTTATTCCAAAAACGATTTTTGGGTGCAAGTGATTGATATTTGCATTTGGCCCTTTTTTATGATTGCCTTGTGCAGCTGATGCATCACTTTAAACATGGGTAATAAGTGACGCACTGGTGGCGCAAGGCCTTTATAAATAAAGCCCTGAGTTGCTATTGTATAAACTTAAATATGTTGCAATTTATTGTTTATATTGTTTGCTTTTTGACATTACTTTGTTGTTTGCTAATAGTGGTCTTTCATGTGTTTTTTTTTTACAGAACAACAGATTCAAATCAACTTCTGAAAAGCAAGCAAAAATGCCTTCAAGGCAAAGAATTATCAAAAATACCATACGGAAAAGGAGAACATCAACAACAGAGTTTATGGAATCCTCTACAACAACTACTTCAAAAAACACCAGAAAAGCTTCTGGTAAGCCAATTAAGTCTTTTCTTCGTAACATATGTCGTAGAAAAAGAAATGATATTGCTAATGTGAATATTCATAAAAAGTCAACAAATCTAAAAAGGAAGGAGAGGCCCACAAAAAATGTCTCGATTGGAGCAGGAGAGAAGAGAATGGATAGCAATAGAAGGTTAAATCTTTTTAGGGACATTCGTAGGCGAATGTTTCGCAATAGGGTAGTTTTAAATTTGCTGAGAAATGATAAGAAAAGTAAACTGAGAGCTGCTTTTTACAAGAAAAAGAAAAGTGTAGAAAAGATTGTTGATCCGGCTTTTGAAGTTAAGAAAAAATTATTTATTTTAATAATCAATAGAATTAGGATACTTAATAAGGCAATTGATGTTTTCAAATCGAACAGTAGATGGAAAAGAATTATTAATCGGAGTAATTTTTGTGAAGTATTTTCTGGTGAATGGATGCATAGTTCAAGTTCTGAGCCGTTTTTCAATGAGGAGAGTTACTTTCAGGAAAATGATTTGGTGCATGCAGTTGACACCAGTGGTCGAGCATATGAGGTGAAAGATGGTTGTGTGATGGAAAAAGATAAACTTGTATCTAGAGATGCAGAAGAGGTGTTAACTGATGAAGTTTTAGGGAGACGTACTAAGGGTCCAGTGTACACATGGAAGTGCAGTAGTATTTGTAGTGTGCGACAGGATTCAATCGATTTGCTTCGAAATTTCTTACGTACAGATAGTAAGAAAAGTCTCAAACAAAAAATGAAGATCTTGCAAGAGTTAGATCCTTGCAGAGTGAGAGAAAGCAAAGGTTTGCATGAGCATTCACTAGCTTGTCTTTCTAGAAAAGTATGTCAGAGTGTTTTTCATCATTTTAGGATGTTAGCAGTGAATCATAATAAGGTGAGGAAATTAGTGAGAAAGTTGTATTATGCAAAAAGTCCAGCACTTAAGCTTAAACAGTTAAACAGTGCTCTTTTGCATGGATGTGAAGTGGATGTGAAGACTATTTGTGAAGAAATTGAGTTTTGTTATTTTGGGAACAAAGAAGACAGTGTAGAAATAGATATAGTAATGGATGATAATGTGGAAGATAATGGACAGATTTCACGTATAGAAAAGTTTGACGAGGAAATTACCAAGTTTAAGGTGAAATCAAGTGAAAGGCCTAATTTAACTTGTGTGTGTTGTCGACGGACTCATTATAAGATTCAGACTAGGTTAGTTGATTTATATGCAAAAAGTGAATTGGAAAATAATAGTGAATGGAGGAATTTTGTAAGTTATTTGTTGGTGGAGAATTCTTTTGATTTGAGTTTTGATCAGTGTATTTGTAATTATTGTTTAAAAAAATTAAATGAAAATAGAATGCCTGCTAGAGCAGTTCATAATAATCTTCAGTTGATAGATATTCCTTCTGAATTGATGGATCTAAATACTTATTAATCTATTTTGATTCAATGTGTCCATCCTTTTCAGGCTATTGTACGCATGGAGCCTAAGACAGGGAAATTGCCTCCATCAGATTTACAGAGAGGATTAAAGGGAAGAGTTGTTTATTTGCCTCTAGATGTAAGGAAAAATATTGATACAATTGGTGTAGAAAGAGTAGAAGAGGATCCTCTAGTTATTCTAGTTAATGGGGTTCCGACAAAGAGTAAGAAAATCTGGCAAGATTTAGTGGATGTTAGAAAAGTCAAAAAGGCAACATTGTATTTGGTCAAAAACAATGAATACTACAAAGATGTAAGTGTTGGAGCAGAGGAAACAGCTACAGAAGAAGACAGTGATTGTTCAGTTGGTCAAATTGAAAAAGTTGATGTGTCTAGAAGTGAAGAAATATATGAACATTATACTGTTCATCCTTTGCATTCCAAAGAAGTAATGGGGAATGCAATTGACTTTTTCAAATGAAAGCAGCAAAAGGAAGTCCCATTAGTGTATGGGAAGAAAGTTTGGAAGCTCGTTGTTTTCCACAATTATTTCCAACAGGTCGTGGTGGACGATATGATGATCGACCAGTTCAAATTCCTGCAGCTGAATACCGGACTTTAAGATTATATGCTGAAGATCCAAGGTTTCGTCAATGCATTCCATATTTGTTTCATCTACTGTTTAAAAGTGATTTGTCTGGGCTTTCTTATGCAGTTAATCATATACTAAAAAGTGGAGCTCATTTGCAAAATGTTTCTGCAAGGGACTTTATGGAGAAAGTTAATCTGCAAGATAGTATTTTGGAATCTCAGCTAATCAATCTCATGGCATGTCAACGTGGAACCAATGAGTATTGGTTCCGTCGTCATGGAGAATTGAAATGTATGCTAAGAAACTTAGGAACTCCTACATGGTTCCTCACTCTTAGCTGTGCTGAGTATGCATGGGACGACTTACTTGAATTTCTACGAGAGGCAAATGGAAACATACCAAATATAGAATTGAAAACACCTGGAGAACTGTGTTCTTTGGATCCAGTGAATGTTTGCAGATATTTTAATCATAGATTTGAAGCTATGATGTCTTTTATTACCAACAAAAGAAATCCTCCCTTTGGAGAGGTTTTGGATTTCTTTTGGAGGAAGGAATATCAAGCGAGAGTTTCTCCTCATATACATATGTTGTTGTGGATTAAAGATGCACCCAAATTTAGATCAGATTCAGATGAAACAGTGATGAGTTTCATTGAAGAGTATTCAACATGTGCTGTTCCAAAATCTACTGTAGAAAATTGTTTAAGGCAACAAGTTTTACGTTTTCAATCTCATCGTTGTGGAAAGTACTGTCGTCGAAAATTTAAAAACAAGGAAAAGTACTACACGAAATGTCGTTTTGCATTTCCACGACCAGTGATTTCTAAGGGAAGAGTAAATAATTTGATGTCATCTTTACGACATACTGTGACGAGAAAATCTCCCAAAAATACATACAATTTGAAAAGAAATGAAGAATCTAAGTACATCAACGATTACAACCCAGTGATTTTGTCCATGTGGAATGCTAACATGGATATTCAGTTCGTTGCTGACAACTCCATTGCTGTGGCTCGATATGTGACATCTTACATCACCAAAAAAGAAAAGACAGAACTGAAGGAAATGTGGGAGGACATTTCACATGAAAAGAGTCTAAGCAAGAAATTATACAGTTTCAGTCTGAAGATGTTGTCGCATCGAGAGATTGGAGCATATGAATGTTCTGATCGGTTATCATCAGCAAGTCTCTATGCCAAATCAAGAACAATCATTTGGGTGAGTCTAGGTCTTGCTGCAACACGAAACCGAGTTTTGAAATCTGTACAAGAAATTGAATATTTGGCGGAAAAAGAACCAAACAGTACTGATATTTTGAAGACAAATATGTTGGATACATACTATCCAAATAGAAGTACTCACCTTGAGAACACTTGTTTGTATGAAGTTCTGCAAAACTACAGTTATAAGAGGAACATCACAGAAGATATCAATAATGTAAAATATGCAGTCATTGGCTATGAAGGATGTCTAGTGAAACAGAAAAAAGGCCATTTGATTAATCATCGAAAATTGAGTTGTGAAGCTCCAGACAAAAGAGAATTTTACTATTTAGCTCTTTTGCAACTCTTTAAGCCATGGCGTACAGAAGAGGAACTACTTGGAGATTTGCTCTGTTATGAAGACTCTTTTAATGCAACTAAGGATACCATAGTATGTCCTATTTTTCTAAATTATCTGCAAATGTTGAATGAAGAAATGGAGCAAGAAACCACAATTGCTGAAGAGATAGCTAGAGAAAGTTCTCAAGATAGTCAGAGTTCTACTTCATTGTCTCAGGATCCACTAGGAAGATCTTCTGGTGGATCCCCTCAGAGACCAGGAAGACCGTCACCCAGGCCCTCGTCACGAGCCGACTAGACTACGGCAACGCCCTCTACGCCGGGACCACCGCCAAGCTCCAGAAGAGACTCCAGCGGATCCAAAACGCCTCAGCCAGACTCATCCTCGACATCCCACGGTCCAGCCACATCTCCGGACATCTGAGAGACCTTCACTGGCTCCCCATCAACAAGAGAATCACCTTCCGCCTCCTCACCCACGCACACAAAGCCCTACACGACCAAGGCCCGAGCTACCTCAACAGCCGAGTCAACTTCTACGCTCCCAAACGCCACCTCCGATCAGCCAACCACGCCCTCGCCGCCGTCCCCCGCATCCGAAGAGCGACTACAGGAGGAAGGTCCTTCTCCTACCTGGCCGCCAAGACCTGGAACTCCCTCCCGTCCGACCTGCGCCTAACCCAAGACCACCTCTCCTTCAGGAAGAAGCTGAAGACCTGGCTGTTCGAGCAGTAGCGGCACCCCCCCTCCCCAGCGCCTTGAGACCCTACGGGTATGTAGCGCGCTTTATAAGTGTCACTGATTGATTGATTGATTGATTGATTGATTGATAGGAGGACCTATTATCCAAAATGAAGCAGCCACTGCCATGGATGAGGTGGAAAGAGCTATGGAACAAGCTCAAGAGGATGGAGTGAACTTAGAAGATTTGGTAAAGCAACTAAACGTTGAGCAGAAAAAGATATATGACGAAGTCACAGAGCAAATTGAACATGGATTCAGACATGAGAAAAAAGAGTGTTCATGCACATCATTTGACCCTGTCCGACTGTACGTAAGTGGAGAAGCAGGGACAGGAAAAAGTTTTCTAATTAAAGCCATTGCAAGTTATCTACAGAAAAAGACTGATTCACCGCTGTCTTGTGTTGTAACTGCTCCAACTGGTTTGGCTGCACATAATATTAAAGGGATTACTCTACATCGTTTACTGATGCTGCCAGTTGAGCATGATAATAAATTGCATTACAACAAGTTATCTGGAGATGCTTGTTCTGAAGTTTCAAGAGTCTTGAAGAAAATGAAACTTCTTATCATTGATGAAGTAAGCATGGTCTCAAATCTAATGCTTGCTTTTGTGCATTTGAGAATGCAAGAAATTCTTAGAACAGAGTATGATGTGTTATTTGGAGGAAAACACATTATTGTTTTTGGAGATCTAATGCAGTTGACTCCAGTAAAAGGACAACCAGTGTTTAAAATGCTCACACATGAAGATACCAGGAAGTCCCTTGGAAGCATTGGAAACGTTAATATATGGTTAAATTTTAAATATGCTGAACTGCTTCAAAATATGCGACAGGCAAAAGATGAAGATTATAAAAATATTCTACAAGATGTAAGAATTGGAAAAGTAAGCGATCTTGGGAAAAAAGCTTTACAAGATCGATTAATTTCAAATTTGTATCCAAATGAAAACATTCTTCCAGAGAATATTTTTAAAAAAATGACTGAGAAGAAATCTGGGATATGTTTGATGCCAACTCTGCAAGAATGTTCCATCTTCAACAACAAAATGTTAGAGTTAGAAAATGAAGAGATTGTGAAACTGGAAGCAATAGATAAAATAGAGCACATGGGTGCAACAATTGTTTTGTCTGAAAATTTGAAAACTAAATTGGATTCATTAGAGAAAAGTATTTCTAAAACAGCTGGTTTTGAAAAGACTCTGAATGTGTGTTTAAATTGTCGTATCATTTTGAGAAGGAATTTAAATGTTGAAAGAGGTCTGGTAAATGGAGCAATGGGTTATGTTGTTGATTTTGTGAATTACAGAAATAGAGATGGAATTGAATTTTTAAAAATAAAATTTGATGGCATTGAACAAGTACAACAAATAAGTTGTGGTTCTGCTAGATTTTTACTTGTAAAAGACTTATATGTTCGCCGAAAACAGTTTCCTGTATGTTTGGCATATGCAGTAACAATTCATAAATCTCAAGGTTTAAGTGTAGATAATGCTTTGGTGAACATTGGAAGATCTGTGTTTAAAGAGGGTATGGCATATGTGGCATTATCCCGAGTCAGAACTTTATCAGGATTGTACTTGATTGAGTGTGATGAGACAATAATTTGTGCAGATCTAGATTGTGTTAAAGAATACAATAGGTTAAGAAGAGAATATGCTTCACATTTGCCTCAATATCCTCTGTTTGAAAAACGTGTGGTAGGCCGAAAAAGAAGAAATGAGAATAATTGCAGTGAGGTAGTTGCAAAAAGACAAAAAGTAGAGAAAAATGTAATTGAAAACAGGAAGAAAAAGAATTGTGAAGAAAATGTTGTTGGATTTCAGTTTGAAAATAGTTCTGGTGTCAACTGCTATGCTAATGTAGTGGTTAATGTTGTTTTTTTCCTTAAAAGTTTACAAGAACAGATTGTTGAAAATCGGGATCAAAGATTGTGTGGTTTATTGAATTCTGTATTTGAGAAATGTAGCAGTGATACAGCAGAAATAGAAAGTGTAACAGAAATTCAAAATATTTTAGATATGTGTTCTGGTCAAGACAAATTTTCACAGAACATTCAGCAGGATTGTCAGGAATTTTTAATGTATATGTTTGGTGTTTTGTAAGATGAAGGTGTAGATGTAGATAATCTTTTCAGCCTTTCTTATCAATGGCAGCATGACTGCCACAATTGTAGTTTATCAAGTACTACTAGAATAGACACTGAAAGATTTATATATTTGACTTTACCTGACTGTAAATCAGTGTCATTTAAAAATCTAGTTAAAGCAGCAGATCATAATATGGTGTGTACCCAATGTAACTGTACAATGCTGTCCACATTATGTATACAAAGTTATGGGCAGTATATCATTTTAGTTTTCCAACGATGTAGACCTGATGGAACTAAAATGACAACTTCTATTAAAAATGTTGTGGCTTCTCAGTTATCAATTTCAGGAAGAACCTTTACAACTGAAGCTATTATTTAGCATGACGGTTCTTCGACAACCTCAGGACATTATACATGCTACTTAAAATCTGAAAAAGGATGGAGTTACTGCAATGATTCTCATTTAACTTATAAACAACGTTTGCCTTATGACTCTACAAATTCTTATCTAGTGTTTTTAAAACCAAAGTTTTAGTAAAGGGAATTGGCCTTTGAAGTCGGGAATAGATATTAAAAGTTAGTTAGTTAGTTAGTTAGTTAATCTAATATTTTAAATTATTTATCTCATGTACATACTTTAAGTGGATCTCAAAGTAATAAATACTGACATATCTGACACAAATTGGCCGTGAGGAAAGTGTAAGGTATGATGTTCTTAGATCTTTTTTCATAGGAAGTTGATGGAATGGAAGTTATAGAGCACAGCAGACTTTTTTTCCACCAAAAGGACCTTCACTATCTTCTATTTGGCCTCACGGAAAAGTAAGTGAATCAAAGATTAGTGTACATATATGAGATGTATGTTTGAATGGTTTTTTTTAAACACAATCTTTTAGATTGTGTTTTTTTTCCCTCTGTTAAATGATAAAGACTTTGAACTCACTAATTTAAGTGAAATTCAATATATTCTGAGAACAGCAGAAATAAATAATGTAACATATTGTAGAAGTTATTGTGTAGTTTGCATTGTGTAATTTATTTTGTGTTCACATTGTCTCACACTAATTTTCCATTTTCACCCTTATTTACCTCTCTTTACTAATTTACACTCTTTTTTCATCGCTGTTTCTTTACTGCACTTCTCTCTTCCTTCCACCACTTTTTATCTTTTTCATATTCTCTCAGTACCACTGCTTTAGTTTTCTTACCCTCTCTTTCTTTTTCTCCTTTTTTTTTTCGCACTAATTGTACTGTAGTTCACTCAGTCCGTCCTTTTGTTTTTCTGTGTACTTACTCTCTCACTCCTGTTTTATCCATCGTTCTATAATAACCTCATTCCTTTCATCCCTTCACTCTGTGACTTCACTTCACTCACTCTCAGTCATCTTCTATTCCTCTTTTTTATTAATAGTTTCTCATTCAGACTCCTCTCCTTTTCACTCATTTTCCTTTTACTTTCTTATCTTTACTGATTTTGTTTTGATATCTTACATTCTTTTAATATCTTACTTACCTTTAGGAATTTGTTTTCTTTCTATTTCTTTTTCCTTCTTTTTTCTCAAACTACATTACTTTCTTTCTTTTTTTGTATCCTTCACTATTGCTTCATTTCTTAGTAAACTTTTGTAGATTTTTAAACCTCATGAACTGTTTCTTTTATTTTATTATATATTTTTAAGTAATTATAACATGTTTTTTCTTTTATCTTTCACAGATACAAGTTTTCATTAATTATATGGTAAGTGTGTTTAAAAAATGTTTTTTGTTATCACCTTTTGTTTTATTTTCACTATTTTTCTCTCACCCTACCTCACCCCTGTTTCTTTACTTTGCTTCCCTCACTTATTCTTATCCTCCATTTTTACTTCCTACCACATTCAACTTCTTTCAGTACCTCTGCTTATCCACACTCCTTCACTTACCTTTTTTACTGGTTCACTTAGTTCCTTTGTGACACTCCTTCTTTTACTCTATCTCTTCTTTCTCTCTGTTACTCCCCATGTCTTACCCTTATTCACTTATATATACCCTCTTTCACTCCTCTTTACTTACACTCACTGCTATTTTCATTCCCTCCGTCACCGCTGTTCCTTTTCTCTGGTTCCGTCACTATCTGTCATTCCCCATACTTAACTGTCCTTCCTTTTACTTTCATCATCCATTCACATTCTCCCAGAACCTCTGCTTTAGTCTTCTTCCTATTTTTTCTCTTCTTTTGCTCCCTTATTCTTTTTCTTTTTCTCAGTTACTTCCTCTTACACCTTTTCTCTGTCTTACTATCTATTACACAGTCCCTCTGTGTTCTTCCCTCTAGCTCTCTTTCTCTTAACACCACTCTCTCTGTCCCCATTCCTTTTAGCTTCATACTTTTTTTTCTTTTTTTTTGTTGGTGCGCTGACGGGACGCGCACCGGTACGCGCACCGGGACGTTCACCGGTGCGCGCACAGGGAGCGCTCCAGAGATGAAAATATTTTAAAAAAAACTATTTCAAAACAAAAACTAATATTATAATATACATTATAGTGTTCATTTTTATAAAAACATACCTTTCTCAGCTATAGACATTTTTGAAAAAATAAGCTTAGAAATTTACTAAAAAGTACATAGGTATGAAGCCCTATAAAAAGTTAAAAATTAGCATTAAAAAAACCTATGAAATTCACTGAAAAAAACAGAGGTTTCACACCAGGTATAGTTAGGAATTAGCATTTAAAAAACCTATTAAATTCACTGAAAAAACCAGAGGTTTCACACCAGTTATAGTTAGCTGGAAATTTTACTGACATAAAACCATTGAAATTCCCACGTTATAGTTAGTCGGACTCACTATAACTTGCGCATGCAATGCACTGCTGATGACATCACATATTACATCACTCATGACATGGTCAGTGACATCACTCATGACATCACTGATGACACCATCCTTGTGACACAGTGACAGACCTCCTCTCACTGTAAAGTAACCTTTGAAACACATATTCAAAAATAGAAACTAACATTTTCAAAAAAGTGGATATACCCATACCAGTTACAACAACCAATTCAGTAATTTCACCATCTATATACAAATTCACACACTCACCAACAGTTTTATATATTCACTCATACATATACTCACTCATCATATGTAGTGATACCCCTATTCATCCTGTTACACACCAACAGTCATCAAAAAGTTACTCACACATATACTCACACATGCAAATAAACTAATAAACATCCATTTATTTGCATATACAGATTTACACACACTACCACCTTACTTCTAAAGAAACTTACACATATGTACTCTCTTAAACAATCACTTATAGAAACACATACTTATTTAAACAGGAACTCTTACAATCTCTCACTTTCACATATACTGACTTATATAAATCAATACTCACATATACTAGATTAAAAATATATCTTGTTACTGATAAACACACTAGTGAGACAGGCATTCAATCACTAACACACACATATACACACTCATCCACTCATACAGTCCTGCACATATGCAGTTTTCAAAAAACATACAAACAGTGAGTCAGTCATTGATACATCTATGTGCTAAGTAACACCCCCACCAAACTATACAGACACTCATACTGATACTAAAAAACATAAAATAACCCATATACACACACATGTAGCTACTCATCAATCCATACAGCCACTTATACACAAAGTGAAACACTGATACATATATTTAAATATTTAAATATTACTCGCTAATATATGTATTCACTAAGATACACTTAATAAGCCAGTTAACCAATCCATTTTTTTTAAAAAAAATACATTAATTAAGACAATAATTTAAACATTTATTCTTCCATCGACCTTTACATATACATATATAAAACATATTTATTTTTCAGAAAGACATACATTCACTGGATGGTGTCATCAGTGATGTCATGAGTGATGTCACTGACCATGTCATGAGTGATGTAATATGTGATGTCATCAGCAGTGCATTGCATTCGCAAGTTATAGTGAGTCCGACTAACTATAACGTGGGAATTTCAATGGTTTAATGTCAGTAAAATTTCCAGCTAACTATAACTGGTGTGAAACCTCTGTTTTTTTCAGTGAATTTAATAGGTTTTTTAAATGCTAATTTCTAACTATAACTGGTGTGAAACCTCTGGTTTTTTCAGTGAATATATATATATATATATGCAACAAGAGTCGTCAAAACGCAGAATCCAAAAGACGACAGCGGACCCAGAAGTTTTAAAGGTGCTATATTTTTTTTGTGCTTTTCCCCGCACCTCCGCCATGACGCGCTTCAAGCCTAAAGGCCCTTGATCACGTGACACGCTATGGTTGGTAGACCAGCTATTTAAAGTGCAGTGCAACGTCATCATAGACGTAGTGAAAATATCTATTGGAGTTCGTTTGGTATTTAAAACACATAACGTTCTAAAATCACATAAATCAGTTTACAAAGTTCAATTCATTGTATTTATAAATTTGATTAAAACGGTGAATGTGTATACTATTCATTCTAAAAATAGAATTAACTGCAGTACTTAGTCAGATCTTTCAAACCTCAATACCACAATTACAAAAGTTTAGTGCATAACTGTGAAATACATTATTGCACATAAAGCAAACCACATATATGTAGCTCATTAACACCTATGATTTATGTATAAGCGAATTCCATAATACTATTGATTCCCATCTGGTAATCTCACGATAACGCTGTCAGTTGTTGAAAGTGCCAAAAAGTACAAATTAATAAACTAGTGCAAACCTATACATAAAATAAAATGTGGTGAATAATATGTGACAATTGCTAAAAAAAATTACATTAATTTTAATTTCACAAATTTAAAAAGCGACATATGCTAAAACAAACACCATTACTAATATATGGTCCATAAATCGAACCTATTTCAGCGTGAGACCTATATACAAGACTTGACAGAGAACAGAGTGTGCATTCATATCAGAAAATCACTTTTTCGGTTTATGTAAGGACTATAGACATGTATAAAAATCCTTGCTAGCATTTAAACCTGTCGGTTGTTTACTATCTAGGTTTAGATTATAGTGTGTTTCCAACCTGTGAAGGATCCCTTCTCTATTGCCTCCCCTCCTGAGAAAAGGGGGTGGTGATGAACAGAGTGTCTGAATTAAGCAGACCACTCTTACCCAGTCCAAAGATCAGGGCTTGATCCATCACCGTTTTTTAGCTCACTGCACCATCCCAGATCAGAACTTGGCTATATGCAAATTAGTCTGACCCTGGCATAGTGCATCATGGGAACAGGGCAGACCAAACTACCAAGCCAATTCTTATACTGGGAAGGAAACAAGCTACTGGAGACCGGTTTCTGGCATTTCAGCCGTCTTCGGCCCGGCTTGCTTGAATCCTGATGGTGCAATTAGCTAGGGACTCACATCTGAGTATACCCTTCCACGCTTATGGTGGACAAAAATGATTCAGAAAAGGGGGTGGTGATGAACAGAGTGTCTGAATTAAGCAGACCACTCTTACCCAGTCCAAAGATCAGGGCTTGATCAACACTAAGGCTCGATGAAGGGCCTTGACTTTTAATCAGAATATGAACTTGAACAATAATTGATAACCCCAGCCAAAAAAAGGCAGTAAGTGTCCTAATTTACCACTGCCTTAGGCCTGGGTAGTAGCTACTTCAAAAAGGCTCAAAAAAGAGCCACGAGTTTGAATCAGAATATGAAATTCAAAAATTATTGATAACCCCAGCCAACAACAGTAGCAAGTTGGTGTGTGTTATGTGTATATGATGTGTTGATTGAGTGGAAGATAAAAAAGGAAAAAAATTAGAAAGGCTGCAGACGTGCAAACTATCCACTGACTTGACAGGAAAGTGGATCTTTGGATTTCCACCTCATTATACGGATAGGGCGTTGAATTTTGCAGTAGGATGCTAAGAAATAGCTACCACATCGAAGGAAGCACTTTGAGTGCATTAAGTTACCCCTGTGGGTGGTAGGGCTGAAAAATTACACCACCGGGCCCATTTTAGGGACTGTAGTTTGAATTAGAATAATACTTGGCAAAGGCTGCAAGAAAGTTACACGGTAGGTGTGTTTGAGATAGTGGATGCAGAATAAGGTGAAAAGGAAGAAATGTAGCAGATGCGGAAAGAACCCACTGTCTTGTAAAGAAAAAGGGTGTTTGGTTTTCTAGTGCATTACAGACTGTGAGTCGGATTCCGCAGTGGGAGCCTGAGAAATGGGTACCTCATCTAAGGAGTTAAGCAAGTGCACAAAGTACACATACTGTGTGGTGGAAAGGACGCAATTGTTTAAATTACCCACTGCCATTCATGAGTAGTAGTTACAAAGAAGGTTTAATAAAGGGTCTGAACTTTGAATTATTTGAAGAATAATGGATCATTTCAGCTAAAAAGAGCAGCAAGTGCGAAAATGTGCTACTGCCTTCGGCCCGAGTATTAGCTACAACAAAAAGGCTCAATAAAGGGCCTTGATTTTTAATCAAAATATGAAACTCAAGAGTAATTGATAACCCCAGCCAAGAAAGGCACCAAGTGTGTAAATTTGTTACTTCCTTTGGAAGGGGTAGTTGTTGAAACAAAAATGCTCGATAAAGGGCCCTGATTTTTAATCAGAATATGAAATTCAAGAATAATTGATAACCCCAGCCAAGAAATGTTGCAAGTGTGCACATTTCCCATTTGCTTGTGCTGGGGTAGTATCTACGTGAAAACGACTTGATAAAGGGCCTTGACTTTGAATCAGAATATCAAATTGAACAGTAATTGACAACTCCAGCCAAGAAAGGCAGCAAGTGTGCAAATTTCCCAGTGCTTTTGGATGGGGTAGTTCTTACAACAAAAAAGCTTGATAAATGTCTAATGACTAATGTTGAGGACAGCGATGCTCCTGTTTGCTTTTGATGAGGTTGATAGACAGTTTCACGTAACAGAAAAGTTCGAGGCAATAAATGCATAGAAATTTAAGTTGAACAAGTTCAAGATTTATATGTGAGTATGGACTGCTTGCTGAAGATGCTTTTCCAGCAGTTGATGTGCTTGGTGCTGCAGGAAGTGGGTTGCCCTTCGATCTTTGTGTTGCAGCTGAAGCAAAGTTGTTGAGGTGCAAGTTGTTCACATGTCGCACTATATTTGCTGTGCTAAAGACGTATTTTATGGATGGATCACCCTTTGAAAGAGTTGTTTGGCAACTTTGAAAGATTACTTTTGCAGTATTAACCTTGGGCTTGGGTAGTAGGTACAATAAAAAGGCTCGATAAAGGGTTATGACTTTGAATCAGAATATCAAATTTAACAATAATTGATAACCCTAGACAAGAAAGGTAGCAAGTGTGAAAATTTACTTTTGCAGTATTAACCTTCGGATGGGGTAGTAGGTACAACAAAAAGTCTCGATAAAGGGTTATGACATTGAATCAGAATATCAAATTTAACAATAATTGATAACCCTAGACAAGAATGGTAGCAAGTGTTTAAATTTCCCACTACTTTCGGCCGGGGTAGTAGCTACAACAAAAATGGTCGATAAAGGGCTTGCAGTTTCAATAGGAATATGAAATTGAACAATAGTTCATAACCTCTGCGAAGAAAGGCTACAAATGCACAAATTTCCTATTGCCTTCGGTCGGGCTAGTAGATACAACAACAAGGTTTGATAAAGGGTCTGCACTTTGAATAGGAATATGAAATTGAACAATAGTTGATAATGCTTGGGAAGAAAAGCAGCAAGTGTGTAAATTTCCTACTGCCTTCAGACAGGTTAGTACCTACAACAAAAAGGTCGATACAGGGCTTGCAGTTTGAATACAGATATGAAATAGAAGAATAGTTGATAACCATAGCCAAGAAAGGCAGTAATTAGGTGTGTGAACATGTAGATGATGTGTTGATTGAGTGGTAGATGAATAATGTAAAAAATAAGAAAGGCTGCAAGTGTCCAAAATATCCACTGCCATTCACGGTAGTAGTTATCAAGAAGGCTCAATAAAGAGCCTGTACTTTGAATTAGAATAAAAAACAGAAGAGTTGAGAACCATAGAGTATAATGGCTCTTTTTTTTAAATTGGTAGAGTTTTGTTAAGCTTTTTTTTTTACACATGAGCGGCAGGAAGTGCGCCATTTACCCACTGCTATTCACAAGTAGTAGTTACCAAGAAGGCTCAATAAAAGGCCTGCACTTTGAATTTGTATTACAAGAAGGATAATCGATAACCCCAGCCAAGAAAGGCAGCAAGTGTGCAAATTTCCCACTGCCTTCGGCCGGGGTAGTAACTACAACACTAAGGCTCGATAAAGGACCTTGACTTTTAATCAGAATATGAAATTGAACAATAATTGATAACCCTAGCCAAGAAAGGCAGTAAGTGTGCTAATTTACCACTGCCTTCGGCTGGGGTAGTAGCTACTTCAAAAAGGCTCAATAAAGGGCCACGAGTATGAATCAGAATATGAAATTCAAAAATTATTCATAACCCCAGCCAAAAACAGTAGCAAGTTGGTGTGTGTTATGTGTAGATGATGTGTTGATTGAGTGGAAGATAAAAAAAGGTGAAAAATAAGAAAGGCTCCAGACGTGCAAACTATCCACTGACTTGTCAGGGAAGTGGATCTTTGGATTTCCACCTCATTATATGGATAGGGCATCGAATTTTGCAGTGGGATGCTAAGAAATAGCTACCACATCGAAGGAAGCAATGTGAGGATTGAAAAATTACACCACCTGGCCCACTGTATTTTGAATTAGAATAATACTTGGCAAAGGCAGCAAGAAGGTTAGTAGGTAGGTAGGTGTGTTTGAGGTAGTGGATGCAGAATAAGGTGAAAAGGAAGAAAGGTAGCAGATGCGGAAAGAACCCACTGTCTTGTAAAGGAAATGGGTTTTTGGTTTTCCAGTGCATTACAGACTGTGATTCGGATTCAGCGGTGGGAGCCTGGGAAACGGGTATCTCATCTAAGGAGTTAAGCAAGTGCACATACCGTGCGGTGGAAAGGACGCAAGTGTTTAAATTACCCACTGCCATTCACGGGTAGTACTTACCAAGAAGGTTTAATAAAGGGTCTGAACTTTGAATTACTTGAAGAAAAATGGATAACCTCAGCTAAGAAAAGCAGCAAGTGTGAACATTTCCTACTGCCTTTGGCCAGGGTAGTAGCTACAACAGTAAGGCTTGATAAAGGGCCTAGACTTTTAATCAGAATATGACATTCAAGAATAATAATAACCCCAGCCAAGAAAGGCAGCAAGTGTGCAAATTTCTTACTGCGTTCAGCCGGGGTAGTTGTTACAACAAAAAGGCTCGATAAAGGGCCTGCACTTTGAATATGAATATGAAATAGAAGAATAGTTGATAACCATAGTCAAGAAAGGCAGCAAGTAGGTATGTGTAGATGATGTGTTGATTGGGTGGAAGATGAATAATGTAAAAAATAAGTAAGGCTGTAAGTGTGTAAATTACCCACTGCCTTTAGCGGGGAAGTAGTTACAATAAAAAGCTTGATAAAGGGCCATGACTTTGAATTAGAATATGAAATTCAAAAATAATTGATAACCCCAGCCAAGGAAGGCAGCAAGTAGGTGTATGTCCCTGTAGATTATGTGTTGACTGAGTGGAATATAAAAAAGGTGTAAAATAAGAAAGGCTACAGATGCGCAAAGTACCCACTGCCTTGTGAGGGAAGTGGATGTTTGGATTTCCAGTCCATTACACAGACTGTACATCGGATTCTGCAGTGGGAACTTGAGAAATGGGTAGCACATCTAAGCAACCAATGCAAGTGGACAAAGTACACACACTGTGTGACAGAATGGATGCAAGAAAGGTAGCAAGTGTGCAAATTTCTTGCTGCCTTTGGACGGGGTAGTTCTTACAACAAAAAAGCTTGATAAATGTGTAATGACTAATGTTGAGGACAGCGATGGTCCCGTTTCTTTTTTTTGATGAGGTTGATAAACTGTTTCACGTAACACAAAAGTTGATCGCAATAAATGCATAGAAATTTAAGTTTACCAAATTCAAGATCAATATGTGAGTATGGACTGTTTTCTGAAGTTGCTGTTGCAGCAGTTGATGTGCTTGGTGCAGCGGGAAGTTGGTTTTCTTGCAATCTCTGTGTTGCAGCTCAAGGAAAGTTGTTGTGGTGCAAGCTGTTTATGTGTTGCACTATATTTGCTGTGCCAAAGGATTCTTTTTTGGATTGATCATACCTTGAAAGGGTTGTTTGGCAAATTTTACAGGTTACTAGTGGTTAGTGTGTTTCAGTTAGTATGTGTCTGGACTCCGCTGGAATCTTTAAGGGACACATTAGGGCTTACATAATACAGAAATACTTTGTACTTAGTGATATCCAATGCTATTTTATGATGAACGGTTGAATTCTACATCCGCCTTTAGGAGTAGTGGGAGGGTAGCATTTTAAAGTGTTTGACAGGTTACACTACATGTGTCCATGCAGGTAAAGAAAACCTAGCATGGTTATGCATGGTCACCCTCTCACACAAAACGTAGTACTCAGTATTCAGGATTGTAAAAGCTTGCAATAGGAGTGACTGATGAGTTTATATATGTCAGTGAGAAAAGAAAAACAAGTACGCTTGTTTCACATTAGAGATAAACAGACCTGAAAGAATATGCATGTCAATGCATGACATATTTTTTGAAGGTATGGAAGAAAGCAGTGAAAGAGTGTTTAGAAACAATACTGTCCAGCTTAAAAAGTGCTCAATTGTTCTTTTTGTTGAGTGTAAACACCCCTTTTTCTCTACATTACGTTTTACATAATTCAGACACAACACTAGATTGCAGGAGTGTGCAAATGTCTCCTTAGACATGTTGCATACGATCATGTTACATAAAAAGATACATTTTTTACATATTTCACCAGTAAAAGGTAAGAAAGATTTACATTTGCTTTTAGAAAGTGAAGGTGGAGTCATCTGCTGCATTCCAAACATTGGGCCTGTTAGGAAGATAGTAAAAAGTAACTTGGTATTAAGATTGCATTGTTTAA
The DNA here is from genome assembly GCF_964263255.1 of Lissotriton vulgaris. NCBI lineage: Eukaryota > Metazoa > Chordata > Amphibia > Caudata > Salamandridae > Lissotriton > Lissotriton vulgaris. The sequence goes on along the minus strand of NW_028242572.1, from coordinate 32,967 downwards.
AGCTCAATAGCTTTTTGAAATGAAAACTTTATATGTATTTACATAGTAAACATAGATTTTTTGTTATGGGCGTTCTTTGGCCTTGAATATTATAGTTACCCTGGTGGGTGGGTGCGTAAACACCATCTTTTGAGCACCTCCAACCAATAGGATTATACACTGGATATATAGACTGAGAATGTTCCAAGATGTGTAGACCATAGAGCAAACCCACAACTTGTGTCATATTATTGTTTAAAGTCAAACAAGATGACTCCATTAGGTTCATTGCAATTGTCAGTCCATAATTGTTAAGAAATATTACATTCATAAAAATCTGGGCTACTGGATGCTGAGTTGGGTAGTATTCTGCAAACTGAAAAAATAATAACAAATGCATATGTTGAGTAAAATTCGAACCTGAATGTCATACCAGTCATAAGTTTTGGAGTAGAGAATTTCAGTACACACATTGTTGGGAAATAGTTACTTAAAGATAAGTAACTGTAATAGGAATGTACATATATTTGGTGTTGAGAGACATGTTTGAGAGAAGGTATCAATTAGTTGTAAAAATATATAAAAGCACACGAGCTTCTAAAGAGGAACCAATATGTACATCATACGCTATTAGGTATAGTATACACAATTTACATGTATAAGAACGTGGTGTACCTGGTACAGGTTGTGAATATTGATCACGTTGTGAAGATTGATCACGTTGTGGAGATTGATCATGTGCTGGTGAATTATCATTGGTTATGCTTTCTGCAAATTAATTAAGAAAAAGTAACATTTCTTAAAGAAGAAATTAGTTTAACAACCTAACAGAAACGTTTCTTAAACACAGTTAATACAAAATAACTTTCTTATATTAATGTAGTTTGAAAAATATGTTGTTTGTAGAAAGTTTAAGCGAGGAATATAGAGTACAGTCTATACAAATACAGAGGTAAGGTCTGTCAAATCGATGCAGTTTGAAAACATGACAGTTTAACAAAGGGTGCTCAGGCCCTGCAGTGATAGGCTTGATTTTTATATTTAGAGTTTCTTGTGTGGGTGGCACAGTTACTGTTGTAAGTCCAGTAGTAGCATGTACATGAGCAGTCTTGGTATACGTAACTATCAAGAGTAACATTTTAATCATGGACAAACAATTACCATTACACTTTCAAAAAAGGCAGCAATTGCACATGTATTTTGGCGAAAGCATGTTATAAAAAGTTGTACGAGAGAGAGAAAAATGGTTAGGTAACGTAAGCCAAATAAAGGGCCAGTAAAACACCGTAGTGTAAAAGTTATAAATCCAACAAATATTATGAATTAAATCTATGGTAATCTGAGGAGGCAAAACTTTCGTAGGCCAACTAGAGCAAAGAAAAAAAACAACTATAGGTCACGTGAGAAAGCAAGCAATGTTAAGTCAGTGGAGGATTAAAAGGGAGCAAATATGATGATTACGAGAGAGTACATATGTTGAATCACAAAGCACATGGCGTAGCACAAAAATGCAACATATATATTTATGAAAGCAGAATATGTAATAAAACAGGCCTGGGAAGGCCATGTGAGACAGTAATAAATATTAAAATTCATGGGAGAAAAAAAAGGAAAATAGAGCTGGGAGGGACACGTGACGCAGTAAAAGAATAATACTAATATGAATGCACAAATTGGACCAATAGAGGCGAAAGCACGGGGCACAGTTCAAAAATAGTACACAGAAATTCATGGACGCACAATTTATTTAGAAAAGGCCTAATAGGGACCCGTGACGCAGAAGGAAATATTACGATCAACCATATATGATCAATAACAATAGAGGCCCGGAAAGGCCACGTGTGCTAGCAATAATTATTAACATTTCCAAGACAATTAGGAGGGAAGAAATACGATGAAGTACAAAGCACATGGAGCAAAAAAATAAAGCAAACCAGAGCTGGGAGGGCCACATGACGCAGTCAAAAAATAATACTATTATGAACGCACAATTAACTACAAAGTATGTGTCGCACAAAAATAAAGTACACCAGAGCTTCGAGGGCCATGTGACAGTAAAAAAAAAAAAATACTATCATGTAGGTACAGTTTACAGCGGCTTCTCCTACCTTTGCTTTTGTTGTCTTTTGTCTTGTCTTCAAAGGCTGGGGCTTTGGCTTGGGCGCAGGCGACGCTGGAACTGTGGCTGTGATGGCCTGGCTGGAAGGCAGCAGCAGAGACACCGCGTCGAGTGTCACGAGTTCTCCTCCGCTCGAGCAAACATTTCATAGTCTGTCTGTCACCGCAGCAGAGGCAAAAGAGATCATGGTTAGGTCACTATCCGTTTTATATGGGAACCAGGGGGGCTGACCAAAGTAAGTCCAGGTTTGTTATTGGTAGCGTTTTCGCGGTGTAGAATGACAGACTGTGGGGACCTCCCATTGGCTATAGTATTGGGTTCCAGGCTTAGCAAGAAAGCAAGAAAGGTACGTGGTGATATGTGGGAAAGTGTGGGCGGGCGTGCACTGCGCAAGTGTGAGTGTGTGCACCAATAATTAACAACGGAGAGAGACGGGGCGGGGTTTTCATGTGCGTAGAGGCAGACTCAGAATCCGATCTCCAATGAGTGACCACTTGTAACTATTCTCGTAGCGCGCCCTGTCCTCTGATTTGACATGCGAGAGTGATTGCACCAAAGTTTATATTGCTAATCATGCTCAGCGCGTACTCGCGCATGCGCTACGAATACGCTTCGACGTTACACGTCGTATCAAACCTTCCGTGTGACGTCATGTACAGCGCCCCGTACGCGAAAGGCGCAAATGTTTTTAATTGTTTAAAAACATATATTTATGTATTTAATGAACATACTAACAGAATACATTATGTAGAATAGTTATGAAAATTGTTTTTTAAACTATAAACAATCGTATATTACTTTTAAAAGCAATTACACAAATTGCGCTGAGCACCGTAAGCTCAGCGTAAGCGGACGCAAAGCCATGTGATTTTAAAAGATGGGATTTGATTGGTTCATAATAGTTTCTATTCCAATTGTTGAAAGTTTCGTCCCATTTTAATCATTCTACTTTATCTCTCTAAGAAGAAGCATCTGTTCTGAGAATCCTGTCAAATAGAAGGAAGATCACCATAATAACAGCAATGGACTCATCTTCCAGCCATTGTTCAGAGGAATTTTTCATTCCTGAAGAACCTCCAAAGAAGAGGAAAGAAGCTCTAATTTGGCAATTTTTTACTTTTCCATAAGGGCAAAAAAAAGTTAATGCTCCAAAAGTAACCTGTAAAATTTGCCAAACAAGTCTTTCATGGGGTGATCCATCTAAGAAATACTCCTTTGGCACGGCAAATATGGTGCGACACGTGAAGAACTTGCACCCCAATAACTTTGCTCGAGCTGCAACACGGAGGTTGCAGGAGAACCCACCTGCTTCTGCACCAAGCACATCAACTACTGCAGCAGAATTTTCGGCAAGCGGTCCACACCCACAAATTGATCCTGATTTTGCTGACGTTGAAATTGTATGCATTCATTGCGATAAGCTTTTGTGTTATAGGGAAGAGTCTATTGATCTGATAAAACGCAGGATGCAGGAGCATCGCTGTCCTCGATATTAGTTATTTTTTTTCATTCTTTTGTTCCAGTTGAACACTTTTTGGGTTCCAGTTTCATGTTTTTGGTTTAAAAAAACACTTGTTGACAAAACACACAAAAAAGGAAAACTAAAAACACAAAAAAACTGTTATTTTTAGAACTACCTTCACTGGTCAAAGAAAGAACTATATTTCTATGTTAGTGTACAAAAGTTTGTCTGAATGAATGTGTAGTTCATAAATGAATGAATGAAAATATTACTAGTGTATGGTGAATGTGAAAGTGCAGAACTATAAGGCAGTGCTACAGCATACATCTACAAGGTGTTTACCTATAATATACTGTAGTACCTCTGAAGCACTTGAATATAACATATCTATATAAATATGTTACAAGTCTATGCTTGAGATGCACTGCTGGTGAAACTGCCTGGGCGAATTTGTAGGTGTTAGGGGTTGATATACAACCCCCTTGTGCTTCTTTTAACACAGCCGTTACATCACTTTTGTGATGCACTGGTAGTGTAGAAGATGTGCCATGGTGTGTGGAAGGTGCATCACATTATAAAGCCCTGCACCAGAAGGATTAGTGTTTTAATGTAGTGAATGGATTCTTTTAGAGTAGTGTACAGATAAGCACATAGTGCTGTATTGTCAGTACAATACTGAAACAGAAGTGTGATAGTGTTTACTGGAAGTGTAAGGATACAGATTGGGGAATTGAAGGTATAAAAGAAAGTTTGCTGGTGCATAGAAGACTACATGCATAGTCTATTGGGATTTTCTCAAGAACTACTGAACGGATTTACTCCATTCAACAAAAAGCACAATCTGCAAACTGAACTCTACCTCTCTGTCAAATTTGGTGTAATTACATTAGTGTATGTATATGGTAAGATGATCAAAATAAGTTTTTTAAAAGGAACTATATGGAATTCAATTTTAATATATTGGAGAAAAAAAATCATTAAAAATATTTTTTTTCAATTTAGTTTTGTTATTATTTTACATTAGGAATATGAAATATAATGTAAAAAATGAAATACATATAAATATTTATATTAAAACTGTAAGAAATTGTTATAAAAAGAAATAAATATAATTAATAATACATTTAATAATGATCATTTACAAAACCTTTGAAATTCACTGAAAACAACATAGGTTTCACAGCCATTATAGTTAGAAATTAGCATTTAAAAAACCTTTGAAATTCACTGAAAAAAACGTAGGTTTCAGCCACGTTATAGTTAGTGCTAATGCTAATTCCTAACTATAACATGGCTGAAACCAATGTTTTTTTCAGTGACTATATATATATATATATATATATATATATATATATATATATATATATATATATATATATATATATATATATATATATTCAATGAAAAAACCATAGGTTATAGACCATATATAGTTAGGGATTAGCATTTACAAAACCTTATTTTACTCGCATAAAACCATTGAAATTCGCATATATAGTTAGTTGCGCTAACTATATATCGCGCACCCGCAATCCACTGCTGATGATGTCACATATTACATCATTCATGACATGGTCAGAGACATCACTGATGACATCACTGATGACATCATCCATTGACTGTGTGTTTCTGTAAAGTTAAAATATGTCTTACATATTGAAGAATGAGTGGATGTATAAGTGTCTGGATGAATGATTTAGTAGGTGCATGACTGACTGTATGAGAGAGTGATTAAATGTGTCTCAATGAGTGCATGGGTTAGTGACTAAACTGTCTTAATTTGTGCATTATTATATCTGTTGTTCTGAAAACTGCTGCATGTGTTGATCAGTAGCTATATGAGTAACTATATGGGTTATTGATTGGTTGCCCAAGTATTTGTATGGGAGAGTGAGTGTGTGTGTGTGGGTGGCTGGGAGGTGTGTGACTCTGCGCATAGATGTGTGAACAGTTGATTCACTAGATGTATGGGTTCAAAACTGCATGTGGAAACAGCTGTATGGGTGGTTGACTTTGTGCATGAGTGTATTGGTGAGTGATTGGTTTCTCAGTGCTACATGTCAAAGTAAGAACATATGTAAAACACAGTACATGTGAGAGTTGACATATATAAATAACTGTGCATAAGAGCCAGTGAATGTGTGAGTGGCTGTATGGATCATTGTGAACTTGTATCAGGGATTGTATAAGGGAGTAAATATGTGTTAGTATATGTTTGAATAAGTAAGATGTGTATAACTGTATAGTTGAGGAAATGGAGGTGTGATTGATTCTTTGCATGACTGACTAGGTGTGTGAGTAACTCCATGGATGAGTGACAGTCTGTGAGTGTCTGTTTACACTGAGTCTATCTAAGGTTATATCAGAGTCTGAAGAGGTTCATCGTATAATCACATGAATGATGTCATCAGTGATGTGATCAGTAATGTCAAATGAGATGTCATCAGTGATGTCATTTAAGATGCCATCAGTGATGTCATCAGTGATGTCATTTGAGATGTCATCAGTGATGTCATCAGTGATGTCACTGACCATGTCATGAATGATGTAATATGTGACATCATCAGCAGTGGATTGCGGGTGCGCGATATATAGTTAGCGCAACTAACTATACATGCGAATTTCAATGGTTTTATGCGAGTAAAATAAGGTTTTGTAAATGCTAATCCCTAACTATATATGGTCTATAACCTATGGTTTTTTCAGTAAATTTTCAAGATTTTGTAAATGCTAATCCCTAACTATATATGGGCTAAAACCTATTGTTTTTTCATTGAATTTCAATGGTTTTTTAATAGCAAATATCAAAAGCTGTCAAATGTCAAGTACGTGATAGGTAAAAACATTTTCGTGTTTATGCACGCTGATGTGCTTTAAACGCTGCCCCCCCCCCTCTTTTCTCTTAGAAGTACTCTCTCTTTGCAGATAGTGAAGGGCAGTTAACGCAGGCCTTTGCCCCCGTTGTAATCCGTCGTGCCTGCTTGTCTCTCCATTTGATTGATTGTTATCCAAGCATTTACTATTTTAGAATTTATACTCTTTGGTTCATTCTCTATTTACTAACAAGCACAAAGCCGCAATACTCTGTTTAGTCTTTGCAGATAGTGAAAAATCGTGTAAAAAAAAAATAATAATCGAGCAAAATCAGTAGGCCACTAATGGGATCTCTTTTTGACCTCGCTAAAATAGAAACATTAGGAACAACCCTTCATGAGAAATACAAAACTAGTGAGATGAACTGAGCTCCACACCATGATGGCTGCAAGACAGCTCGGCTCCGCCACCCACCCCGCCCAAAATAACGATAAACTCTATGCAAATATTATAAATATATACAACACACCAGCAAAGTAAAAGGGTAAAACATTTTATTAAATAACTATTTACATAACTATTTTATACTTTTTGTTGCCTGATCCGGCTAGCTCAATCGATCGAGCATGAAACTCATGCACTCTGATTGCAAGCGTTGCTGCTGATGCTATGCAAACAAAAACTGGTTTTCAGTTTGTACATTCTTCAAGATTTTTCATCCAAGGCTGGTTGAGAGTTTGTAGAACGATGGTTTCAGATTTTCAACATACGGTGTGGTGGCGCGGACTGGGAGGATGCGCTTGACTTCTGCCCCCTCCCCAAGTTGTGTTGCCCTGGCGTGGCCTAAGATCGCCCCCGACATAGGCGGCCGGCTCCCGGGGTCCGGCGGAACTTTTTGCCTTTTGCTGACTCTTCCATTCTGGACCTTATCCCACAATCCGTTTGACCTGAAGACACGCTGTAGTGGGGCGCCCCTTTACCGTTTCAGTTGCCATTGCTACACTGTGCCTCTTCCGCCATTCAGCTGTTTACCGCCCGCTCTTGCGACTACAGCGTCTCGCTCACCATGTAGTTGAGTTGCTCCCGCTCTTGCGATGCAGCTATAGGCGGCTGCCACAGGACTCTCAAAATGGTGGCTGCCTCTTCAGATTTGGGCGTGGTCCACTAAAATGGCCATGGGACACCTTGGAACTCGGACGCTTGTCTGCTAGGGCTTGGGCCCCATTCTCGAAAGCGTCCACTGAGCCTTGAAGATTTTACAAAAGTCTTGGGGGCCCCCGACTCCCGCAGGCTTCTGGTAGGGAGCGGCTGCCATGATTGCTCGTGGAATGGCCACGACTGAGATACGAGATGGTGGTGCTCTCATGCTAACGCCAGCTTCAGTCTGAAACATCCAGAAACACTGTAGACTACCAATTCGATCAGTTCCGGTAGCGCCCCAATGTGACCCGGTAGGGAAGAACTTGCCCTCCCCTCTTTGACTGATGGTTCTTGTTGCCTGTCCCTTCTGTTGTCATTTAACAGAACTTTTTAGACTGCTGAAAGGGGTTGTGTTCCGACCGCTGGTTGGTGGAGACATTTTGACTATATTCTGGACCTACGTTGTCGCGTAATGCGTTATATGACACGCCGCGTTAGCGCACCCGGAAGTACTCCAGTGCGCGAAGCGCAGCTTCCCGGAAGGGATCCGGGGCGCGGCGCGCAGCGCGTAACGTAAGCATAACAGGTCATGTGACTTGTTAATAAAACTTTTCATTGGTTCATTTTACTCTTGTTATTCTAATGATGAAAGGCTTGGTCATATGACCTAAAAAATACGCTTTTTATTGCTTTCGAACATTATTTTTTCTTAAACATATATGTTATAATGTTCCAGGCTAATGTATTTTCCCGGAAAATTTACAACTGTCCTGCAAGTAAAATATATTCCTTTTTCTAGAAAAAGGGCGTTTCTTCGTCCCATGACGGAGCCGTTGAGCAAAAGATGCTCGGCCTGCTGTCTTAGTCGCCGATACGCCTGAATATCAGATTCTTATCGATCCCTTTATGTTGCAGGAGTAAAAAACACAACAGCCCTTGACCATTTATCTTTACTGCGTTCCTGCGTATTATACCTTTTATCCGTAATGTAATTGGACTGCTTTATTTCACTTGCCTTTTACTGATTCGAAAACAGTGACTAAAATTAAAAACTTTACCAATGTAAATACTACTACCATGTTTTGTTTTAAAAACCTTTATTGTGAAAATGTCAGTATACAAATACGGGCTTATAACCACGTGGGCCGGCCACGGAGCAAACTGGAATCGTATATGATGAGGAGACATTTACACTGTAGAGGAACGCAACGAGCGGGCCATTAGGTTGCAAGAACTAAGGTGTCTAACAGTTGCGGAATCGGTGGACGTACATTTTGTAATTAAAATACGACAGGGCCACTTACAATAAAATTATCTAGATATACATTTGCGGGCAAGTACCATGGGTGACGTTAATTCGAACTTTCAATAGTACAGTAATCAATAACACATCAGAACTTAATATCAATTGGGATGTCGAAATATTCAATCAATTCTCATTCCCGCCCGCCATGTGCTTCAAAACTGCATACGTATCTCGTGATATCAAGGTTGTGCAACCAGTACACAACAAGAAGTTACGAGTCCCATTTATACCGGCGCCATTTTGGGCGAGGCCGGGCAGGTCCAGGATATAGTCAAAATGTCTCCACCAACCATCTGTCGGACCAGAACCCCTTTCGGCAGTCAAAAAAGGTTCCGTTAAATGACAACAGAAGAGATAGGCAACAAGACCAACAGTCAAAAGAGGGGAGGGCAAGATCTAAAGCCATTGTTCTACAAACTCTCAAGCAGACTTGGATGGAAAAATCCTGAAGAATGTACAAACTGAAAACCATTTTTTGTCTGTATAGCATCAACAGCAACGCTTGAGTCAGCTTTGTGTGAAGCCGCCATTTTGATTCAATCAATAGCGTCCCCCTGCACACATTCAGGGACCTGGTCGTGTCTAAAGGTCAAACGGATTGTGGGACAAGATGCAGAAAGGAAAAGGAAAAAAGTTCAGCCGGACCATAGGAGCCGGCCGCCTATGTCATGGGCGATCTTTGGCCACACCAGGGCAATAGTGAAGCTGCAGCAGGTGCAAATAAGCTTCAGACAGTGTTACAAGCGCTGCTCAGAACTCTCAACTATGACACCACCTCCGTGCCATCCGGATCTTGGCGCCTTGTGCTGGTTCCGACCTATTCACACATCGGTCCGCTACTGAAACCACCTCATAGGCCAACAGGACACCCCACGCCGACTTTCGGCGCAGCATTGTAGGATGGCCACACCAGTGCGGCAACTTGCTAGACACCATCTCGGTGCCATCCAGATCTCGGCGCCTTGTGCTTCCTTCGGCCTACTGTAGCCGCAAGTGCGGACGCAACTCTGCTGGACGGCGAGTGAAAAGATAAGGGGCGCCGCACTGCACATCAGGTGCCTCCACCTGGGGAGGCGAGAGAGGCCAGTTTGCGCCACCTCCCCCCCCCGGCACCCCACGCCAGTGCAGCTTGCTGGACACCACCTCGGTGCCATCCGGATCTCGGCGCGTTGTGCTGCCTTCGGCCTATTCGCACATCGGTCCGCTACTGACGCCGCCTCACGTGCCAACGGATTTTCTACGCTTTTTATAGCAGCGCGTAACGTAAGCATAACAGGTCATGTGACTTTTTTATAAAACTTTTCATTGGTTCATTTTACTTTTGGTTTACCTAATGATGGAAGGCTTGATCATATGACCTAAAAATAACACTTTTCATTGGATTAAAACATCTTTTTTTCCCAAACGATGAAAGCCCCACCTTGTTTCTAGATGTTTCAGACTGAAGCTGACGTCAGCCTGAGAGCACCACCATCTCGTGGCTCCGTCGTGGTCATTCCGCGAGCAATCATGGCAGCCGTTCCCCACCAGAAGCCTGCAGGAGTCGGGAGCCCCCAAGACTTTTGTAAAATCTTCAAGGCTCAGGGGACGTCCAAGTTCCAAGGTGTCCCAGGGCCATTTTAGTGGGCCAGGCCCAAATCCGAAGAGCCTTCCGCCATTTTAAGAGTCCTGTGGCAGCCGCCTATCGCTGCACCGCAAGAGTGGGCGCAACTCAACTACATGGTGAGCGAGACGCTGTAGCCGCAAGAGCGGGCGATAAACAGCTGAATGGAGGATGAGGCACAGTGTAGCAAAAGCGGGCGGAATGGCAACTGAAACGGTAAAGGGGCACCCCAGTACAGCCGACGAGCCTCCACCTGGGGAGACCCGTTCACGCCGACTCCCCCCCCCCACCCCCGGGGCGCCCCACGCCGTTTTTCGGAGCAGCATTGTAGGATGCCAAAACCAGTGCGACAACTTACTGGACATCACCTGGGTGCCATCCACATCTCAGCGCGTTCTGCTGCCTTGGGACTATTCGCACAACAGACCGCTACTGACGAGGCCTCCCCGCGCACCCCCCGGGACGCCCCACGCCGTTTTTCGGAGCTGCATTGTAGGATACCAAAAACCAGTGCGGCACCCAGGTAACATCACCTGGGTGCCGTCCAGAACTCAGCACGTTGTGCTGCCTTGGGACTATTCGCACAAAACACAGCTACTGACCATTGTTGCTTCTTTTTTCAAATTTTTTTTTAAATGTATTTACTGTTTTTGTTGCGTTCTATATATTTATAAGTTATTAAAGTGTTATAATCCTACTTTGTTGGAGTGCTATATATTTATAATGTGACACATAATTGTAAAATCTTTGATGTACAAAGAGGCATCCCTGGAATCTTCCGCTTCAGGCTCGGTCCCACACACCCTCACAGTGAGAATCCCCTCCCCAAGCACAATACAGGATGGTTATCAGATAGTAGGAACGCGTGTGGTGTGACGGATCTCATCGGGTGGGGGCCTTGATCTACTGTAACTCCTTTGAAGAGGGGTGATTCTCTACAGCTGGGGCCATAAACTACATCTGCAGGGCTAGGTGATAGCCTGGGACCGGCCTGGACAATCGGACACAGAGGAAGAGGAGTGTCAGAGGGTGCGGTAGTGAATAGGGTGAAAGGGTGGTGTCGGGCGGGCACAGGGTGTGATTCTCAGGGAAGAGCAGCGCACATGGGAGGAGGTTTCTGGCCCATGCATGAGAGAGAGAGCGGGGGTGACCAGTGCGTGGGGGAGATACTTGCGAGGGTGGGGAGCCATGCTGAGGATCGGCGGCGTGCAGAGAGTGGGTCTGGTCAAGGCATCTAAAATGGCTGCCGTGCTCAACAAAAGTGTGGCATTGCAAAAAAGACAAGATGGCGCAGACAATGTTTATCAATAAGGATTAATTTATAACAATTATTTAAAACAAAATATTTACTCGCAGTGACAAAATGGCGGTCAACAGTTCCTGATTTCCATCGAATCGAACGTTAACAGACGTCACGCAACAAAAAAAAAATGCTCACGCACAGCCGCTGGAAGACATGTATCAACATATATGAGCCTCCTCAGCCACCCTCAGAAAACAAAAGGGGTCAGGATACATCTCCCGTACCCCCTTATACCTAGTAATTTAATGAAATCGAAACACAAAATGGCGAATTCACGTTTCGCTACCAGTTTGCGACCCGGTTCGCGAACCGAGAAGCGCTTCTACCGTGAAAAATCAAATTTTTATTATTTGCCCCACGGGACCCTTTAATAACCCCAACATCATTCCTAGGGGGTCAAGAGGGGTCTACCTAGCCCCTTTTCATTAAATTCCCCCTTCGTTTTTCTCCTCCTCTTGTCTCTCGATCCTACCGACAGACAAGATGGCGGCCGCACCGGACTGTTTAGAATGTTGACAGACACCGGAGAGCCAATCAGCTTCGCTACGCAAAGCTTCGTTACGCGAAAAGTACGCGATCTGGAGCGCTATCTGGGACGCTGTCACAGGTATACCTGTTTTTTAAACGTTAATTTCTCAAAATCCACTGGAGCACATATATTGAGACCCAGCAAAGGCACATTGGGCTAACAGTCCCTATAATTTTGCCAAGTTTCGTGCAAATCCATTCAGCCATTAATTTGCGACCCGGTTCGCGAACCGAGAAGCGCTTCTACCGTGAAAAATCTATTTTTTTTTATTTTCCCCACGGGACCCTTTAATAACCCCAACATCATTCCTAGGGGGTCAAGAGGGGTCTACCTTGCCCCCTTTCATTAAAATCCCCCTTCGTTTTTCACCTCTTCTTGTCTCTCGATCCTACCGAGAGACAAGATGGCGGCCGCACCGGACTGTTTAGAATGTTGACAGACACCGGAGAGCCAATCAGCATCGCTTCGCAAAGCTCCGTGACGCGAAATGTACGCGATCTGGAGCGCTATCTGGGACGCTGTCACAGATATATAAATTTTTTAAAACGTTAATTTCTCAAAATCCACTGGAGCACATATATTGAGACCCAGCAAAGGCACATCGGGCTACCAGTCCCTACAATTTTGCCAAGTTTCGTGCAAATCCATTCAGCCGTTCGAGCTAAAAGTGAGGCCAAACGCCCTATGTTTTGGGACCCCCCTTTTTTCTCGGCCCCCCCTTGACGAACCCCCCCAAATTTTCAGGGGCTGCTCAGAAACAAAATGTGCCATTTTCCTGAAAGTTTCAGCCGATTCCGTCCACAAACGCCAAAGTTATTAGACATAGAATTTTCAAAAGTTCCATAGAGAAATAATCCTAACTATATATACCTACTGGCTATCGCCAGTAGGTAATATATATTTATATATATATATATATATATGATTCCAAAGCGCTGCCTCCTCGATATCAAAAACAGCACGCCATGGACACAAACGTTGAGATAAGCGGTGTTTATTTCAGCAAAGTGTCAAGACCCAATGCGTTTCGGGGACAACCCCTTGTTCACGAGTAATAGTCTTGTTGTTCAATACGTGATTAAATAAACAATCATGTGACTTGACAGACATAAACAACAGACTTGATCGAATTACTTTACTCAAAAGTCTTTTTTAACAAAAATAAATTGTGTTTAAACAATGAAGTGTGCACAAATAACATGGTAATTAAGTCTGACCTGTCAGGGAATAAAGTTGTGTTAAAATAAGTATATAAGTAAGTGTGTTCCCATTGTAACTTTATCAACACCCAGAGAATTCATGACATTACATTGTGGTAGTTGTAGGCATAAAAATTGCTGCGAAACACGGTCTAGCCCCAGTGGGCGAAATTCTTAACTTTACAAGTTTGTTTGATGTCAATGCAGATAAAGTCGGTATGCTACAGATAACCATAAATAATAAACAAATGTATCAGGCATTCCATACTACGGTTCAAAGAGGCTGTGCAAAATTATATCCTCATAAAGCCTTAGATCCGAACAATTGAGTCAAAGGTAGGAAAACCAGTAAAGTTTCTGTCATGCCCCAGTGGGCAGTGAAGTAACCATGGTGGGACAATCTCACAAAGAAATTATAATAAATGTACATCTGTAGCCGACATGCTTAAATGAATATAACAAAGGCAGTCTTACTAATCGCGCCCCAGTGGGCTTAGGTATAAGAACTTGTATCCACTCAAGAGTAGAATATTGGAGCAGAATGGTGGTCAACTAATCTCATGTAAAGCTGATATCAGGGCAAACTTGCAAGAAGATTCTGCTGGTCTTCAAATTGTGGAATGGGTTCATTTTCTCTTAACTTTCTCTATTAATATACCTGTGATCTGAACATAAAAAATATATGTTCATTTCTGTCACAACATAAGGTTATTAATTCAAAACAAGAACATTAAAATACCTTTATAGAAAACTATTGCTGTAAGGTAGCAGAGTTACTTAATTCAAGTCTTAAGAGTGGGAAGACCCTAGTTTCATGGGGCTGGATGACTAAACAGGTTCTATTCAAAGACTCCATATCCTCTTGATAGATGATCTAGATCAGGACAGATGAGAACTTGAAGGCGTGTATGAGATGATACACCCTAAGATTAAAAATCTGGATTCAAAGAACGACTTGACTGGATACCAGCTGTGTTTCCTGCTATCTATAGTGGGCTAAGTGAAGACACTAACTAATGACAAGTTGAAATCATTAAAAGTTTCTTGAAAACAGATCAAATCAAGCATTTGACTTTCTTAAAATTCATGGAAAACGATTCAATTCAAACTATGAACATCAAATATACAACTGATAAGATGGGAAGGGGAGAAGAGAAGAGAAAGGGAAGAAAAGAAAAGAAAAAGAAGAAGAAGAAGAAGAAGAAAAAGGAAAGAAAAGAAAAGAAACGAAAAGAAAAGAAAAGAGAAGAGAGAGCAATGCAGGCTTAAAAGACACATATAAGTTTGGCAATTATCCTAAGTGCACAGAAAGTTCTTTTTCACAATTGTGACCCTCGGGGCCATTGTTTGATATTGGATAATGAGTCTTGACTCAGGACGTCGTAGATCTTGAACTCGATTTCCACCTCTTACATTGATGCCAACTGAATCCAGCACGATGAAAGATAATAATTTTCCATCTTGGTTGTGGTGCGTTTGGAAGTGTCTAGCTACTGGGTACTGTTTGTCTCCTTTGCGTATTGCCCTCAGGTGTTCAAGAACTCTTTTTTCGCCTTATGTAAGCTGCTCTCTATGTATGTTTTCTTACAGGGCCATTGGAGGGCATATACTACATGATCTGAATTACAGGAAAGATGTTTTGGGATGACAATGGGTTTGCTTGATGCTGATAATACGCATATCTTACAGTTCTTGCTGTATTTGCATGCCTTACAGTTGCAGCACGTGAAAAAGCCCTTGATATCCGTTTTCTTTGTGTCTGGTGTTTCTAAGGTCCCACATATGGTATCTTTAAGTGATTTATCATTTGTGTAGGTTATCTGAGGAAAAGGCTCTATGTCTAGTGCTACGTCTTTGTCGGTAGAAAGTACCTGCCAAAACTTTCTTAGACTTTGCCTCACTTGTTTGGATTGTTGGCTATAAGTGGTTATAAACCTGTTTTTTTGACTTCCTTGTTCAGATATACCAGTGTTTACGGTGGCTAAGAGATCAGATCTATTTCTAGTTTCTGCCTCAATCTTAGCTTTTCTGATGGTATTCATTGTGTACCCCCTTTCCAGAAATCTTTTTGTCATGGTGGCTTGTTCCATAATGTAACTGTCCTCCGTGCTGCAGTTACGTTTTGCACGGAAGAACTCCCCTGGAGGGATACTATATATGAGGTTTCTGGGGTGGCAGCTTCATGCGTGTAGCACTGAATTTTCAGCCGTTTCTTCCTGAAATAGGGAACTAACCAATTTGTCATTCATTATGGTAAGTTTCAAGTCTAGAAATTCGATCGCTTTGCAAGAGAAATGACTGGTGAATTCAAGGTTAAAGCCATTCACATTAAGGCATTTCACTAAGTTATCTGCCTCTTCTTCACTACCATCCCACAAGATAAAAATGTCATCCATATACCTTGCCCATGTCACTACGCTCTTTTTGTACATTTCCATTCTAGTGACCACCGTTTCTTCCCAGAATCCTAGGTAGAGACCTGCAAAGCACGGCGCAAAGCAGGTCCCCATGGAAGTTCCGAAGGTCTGCCTATAGATTTTATCGTTGAATGTGAAGAAGTTTTGTATGAGGCAACTGAGCATCATGGCAACTAACATATCTGTGTGAGATGTGTAGAAGATTGATCTCTTTTTAAGGAAGTATTGGCAAGCTGTAAGCCCTGACTCATGTGGAATGCAAGTGTATAAGCTCATGACGTCCAGAGTATTACGCTTGTAGTTGGTATTCCATTTAATCTTGTCTAGCAGCCTAAGAAAGTCGTCATTGTCCTTGATATAGGATTTAAGCTTTTGGACAAAAGGCTGTAGGAAAAAGTCTACATATTTTGACAAATTCTCTAAGAATCTTCCCCTTGACAACACGATAGGTCTGCCTAGCGGTTTCTCTTTGTCCTTGTGGACCTTTGGGAGTAAATAGAGGGCTGGGAGTTTGGGATATGTACAAGATAAAAAATCATATTCCGCCTTTTCAAGGATCCCTTTATCTCTCCACTCAACTAGTTGTGTTTGGTAGTTTCTTATGGATTTCTCGTAATCAACCCCGCTGCTGGTCTCATATTTCTCCGGGTCTGATAGCTGATGTAAACCTTCATCTATATACATATTACGTGACAGAACAACCACGTTCCCACCCTTGTCTGCTTTTTTTATTACAAAAATACGGTCATTTTTCAAGCCTTCAATGGAATTCAATTGTTTATTAGTAACATTTTTGTTGACATGCCATTTCTTTTTGGACAGATTTAGAAATTCTTGCATGACTCCACGTTCAAAAAAATCAATGGAGTCATTCTTTATCTGTGGGAGAAAAATAGATTTTGGTCTAAAGCTACTCCTTGTACTCAGATCTGTCCTTATGTTTTCATCAGCTTCGCATAATGTCAATGTGTTGTCATTGTTCTCCAACTCTCTACATGTTTGCCATAGTTCCATTTTCCCTATACTAGTGAGACTTGGTTCATCAATTGTAGAAACTTTGGGATCCTTAACTTTAGTAGCATATCATTTTTTTATACTTCATTTTCGAGTAAAATAGAATAAATCAATGCAGCTTTGTGAAAAGTTAAAATTGTAAGAAGGACAAAAAGATAAACCCAAAGAAAGAGTCTCTACCTCAATGTCGGTTAGTGGTCGCTTGGAAAGGTTGATAACAGTGTTCTGCTCCATTACTTCTTCAGTTGTTGGCCCCTTGTTCGACTTCCCACTGGGCTTCCCAATGCTCCTAATGTTGTTTTTTTTCCTCTTAATGCGCCTCTGCCTCCTCTTCCACGACTTGGATTTGCCGCTTGACTGTTGGATGGCATTCTTCCTCTCACCATCAATGTGAATTCGGTTAAAATGCTGTCTTTTACCCCGTCTCACTCAGATACACTGGAGATGTCACTCCCGCTTAAGATGATGTCATCTATTGTTTGTCCGGTAGCGCCACCTTCTTTAGTAACATTGCTTCTTTGGTCTCTACACCTAGCGTCAACCTCCGTCTGAGCGTTCTGCAGCCGATCATATTTCTTGGTGAAGGTGAATACCTGGCCTTTTCTGTAGACGATGAGGTCTCTCTGAAACTTCCTTTGTTTCTTAGCTTTGATGTCATCTTCAAATTTATTGAGTTTGTCGTCTAATTTATCCATTTCTTTTTGAAAGTCTTCCTGACCACAGATGGTTTTCAACTGTTTCGTGATGTTATCGATTTCATCAGCTAATCTCTCCACATCTTTTCTGGCATATTTAACCAACAATCCAAGCATTATTGTTGAGCAATTGTGGTTGTTGGCTGCCCAGTCCGCGATCAATTCCGGGTCAGGGTCATTGAAGTTGGGGGTCACAAAGAATTCTTAGACCCCTGGGTACTCTTCCCACGTCGATGTATTTTCAAAGTGTAGTAGCCTCCCACCATTTATTCTGCTCTACTTTGAGCTTTCCACAAGCGGTCCCACAGTTGGCGCTTATTTGGTGTTGAGTCGTCTTTGTTGGTTCAGTTTGGGTCGTTCCGATGTTGTCTTTGTAATTCTCAAACATTTTCTCTGCTGCCTCGCAGCGTTTCATACTCCTTGACAGTGCCATGCTTGCTCCGATGATTTTGTCTGCATTAAGCAGAAACCGCTTTCAACTCCCTGCTGTTTCTGTGTATGTCAGAAACACGGGGAAGCTGCCTGCTTGAAAACGAAATAAGTTGTGTTGCGAGGCTCACCTCGATTCAATCTGGCTCCTGTTGCAACAGAATCCGGTTCCTGGGTCCAGTAAATCAAAAGGCTTCAGGTCCGCATATACCGATCATTTTCTCGAGCGGGTAAGGAAATATTTGAAAAGTCCCACAGCAAAGCGTTAAAAGTAACGCGGTCACCTCTTCCTTTGCTCTTACGGCGGCGTTCCACAGTGGGACGACAAGTCCCTATATCTCACTCCAAAATGCTGCCTCCTGGATATCAAAAACAGCATTCCATGGGCATAAACGTTGAGAGAAGCGGTGTTTATTTCAGCAAAGCGTCAAGACCCAATGCGTTCGGGGACAACCCCTTGTTCCCGAGTAATGGTTTTGTTGTTCAATACGTGATTAAATAAACAATCATGTGACTTGACAGACATAAAGAACAGACTTGATCGAGTTACTTTACTCAGATATATATATCAACACCTCTCCCCATTCACACGGGTCCACGATGCTGTGTGCTGCCCACAAAATTATTTAATGGTACTGCTGAAAAGGACACTTTTCGCCGGCACAGCCGGCTTGTCCACCATATATATATGTATAGTACCTGGACTAGTTTTTCCAACCCAATGTGCCTGGTCTACCACCCTACCACAGGATTCCACTAATTTTTGGAAGGAACTGGATGGTATCCTGTGGAAACTAGAGTATGTCATGGTGACACTCAATCAATCATAAGGACAGCATTCCGGTGTGTGTGTACTTTCTGAGGGAAAATATGCGGATTGTAGTGGATATGTTGAGATACGGCCTTATACATATAGTTTATTTTCAATAATCAGTACTACCTACAACAACAGGGTATGGCTGTGGGCATCTCCTACACCTCGACCTATGTCACCTTATTCATGGGGTGGTGGGAGAAGGAGGTAGCCTGGGCTAAAAGCCACAACACATACATGTAGAAGGTGATACTTTGGTGTTGTTCATTAGACGACCTTTTCATTCTATATGAAGAAGATAGAGCACATCTGGAGAATTTCATTGAATGGCGGAATCATTACAATGTGAATATCCAACTAATTTTCACAATTAGTAGCACACTTTGGGAATTCCTTGATGTGGATCTGAATGTCAAAAACAACAGATTAATAATGACAATACACAGAAAAGCCATGGCTACAAACTCGATTCTGCAAATGAACAGTGCTCGTCCTGCAGTATTGAAATGAATTATGTTGCCAGATGGTAAGAGCCAGGAGGATTTGCTCTACGAGTAAAGAATTTGAAACAGAGATAACAAAGATTGAACAATACATTCATCAAGGATACCCACTTAGTGTAGTCAAAGACACTAAAGAATGGGTAATAAAAAGGTGAAAAAAGCCTGTATCAAACAAAGGGGGAACTGACCAAAAACGTAGATGAGACGAATAGACTGTTCTTCTACTTCAACCCAGCCCAATCATGTGATAAAAGAAATTTTCAGAAAAACTGGCACACACTGTAGAAAGATGAACACCTAAAGGGGGTTGTTGACAATAGTCATAGGATAATATTCAAAAAGACAACATTTGTGGGGGACATCCTCCCACAAAGTTATTTAGAACCAACCAAGTATGGGAATTGGTTGACCAATTTAACTAGTCAATATGGACTGAGTTAAGAAATGTATTAAACATTTGAGGGCCACATTAGCCTCATACAAGACAGAATAATGTCTGTCACTGACCAAGTGACTTATGAGCTACAATGTGACTGCAATAAAAAAATGTATTGAAACTGAGCCTAGTTTGACTGCTACACAACGAACAGATCACGCCATCAGGTTCCCTGTAACTGGGGACCATTTGAAATTCACGATTGGCGGAGTGTTAGGTTTTTAATAAAAGAACTCGTATATTGTTTAAAATTCAGCTACGCCACCAGGTTCACTTTAACTGGGGACCATTTGAAGGTCAGGATTGGTGGAGTGCTTGTGTTTTTTTTAAAAAAGGAACGCGTATATTGTTTAGAATTCAGTCTCTGCTTGAAGAGTTTAGCACCTTATCAGGTTCCCCGTATTGGGTACAGCTCGGTGCTTAACAACGGCGCAGTCAATTCAAAAGACATTTAACTTTGGAACACTATGGTTAAAAACGATTAGACCGTGAACCTAGAGGCATCCAAAAACCCAAATCTATACAGGAGGTTATATTCCCCTGAATAAAGTTGATCTGAGGGGGTTCAGATGAAATATTTCATGAGTGGTTACTACTATTCGAATAAGAGACAACATATAGTTTTGTCTTGATAAAGGAGGTGCAATATTGAGCTACAACACTGAAACACGTCTACGCACATATTCCACCATTAAATCCGAGGAACTACTGATTGATTCTATTCGGATTATTACTCTATGATGGTTTTAAATTGATTCACTTTTCTTTCTGTCTCTTA
Source organism: Lissotriton vulgaris (assembly GCF_964263255.1). Classification (NCBI taxonomy): domain Eukaryota; kingdom Metazoa; phylum Chordata; class Amphibia; order Caudata; family Salamandridae; genus Lissotriton; species Lissotriton vulgaris. The sequence continues at coordinate 12,427 of NW_028242572.1, read as the reverse complement.
TGTATAATTTTTATTATAATATGTATATCTTTGAGGATGCTCTGTTTTTAATATTATGAATTAGTGATTTTATGGCTTTTTTAAATGTATGATATTATAACGGTATAATAAATTTACAAACAAAATCAACATCAGTTAATGTTTGCTATATCTACACAATTTATGCTATGTTTAGTTTAGGGGCATTCTGATTTTTGACACTGGAGTGAATGAAGTGTGTTTGTATTGACATATTATTATTACGCTAGTTTTCTTTCTCAAGGGGCCCTTCCTTTATTGAGTATACTGCAATAAAATGAACATTGGCAGTACTATCAACAGGATAAGAGTCAGAATATTGTAGCATATACAGGCAATGAGAAATGGGGATGACTTAACCAATTGCTAGCCACTGTGAGAAACATCAAAATTGCTCCTTGGTTTGGTTCAAACATTATGGACTGAAACATGTGAAGAGACATGCACGAGGGGTGAAATGGAAAGCAAATTGATTAAGGAAGAATCCAGCCTAACTGTGATGCTGGGAATGGAAGTGCCAAGGGCCAAAATATTTATGTGTAGCTGCATGTACACTTATAGGCTTTGATTCATGTGGGGAACTATAAAACACTAGCCAGAATTACCTGTAGTTGTATGTAAGATAAAAGAAGAAGAAAGAAACCTCTCCACATCATCTAATAGAGGAATGAGGTCATGAAAAGAGTGTGTTTCATTAGGAATTGACTGCTTGAGTGGCACTGGTATTGACATTCAGACTTACTTTTGTGTTGAATATTTGCCTATATTAATTTCTTGCTGGACTGCACTGTATGAATTGTATACCGTATGCACTGCGTTTTAACATTTATAATTTGCCAATATACTGTACCCATGCCACTCCAAGCAGCTGAATGTAGATTCTATCTAACAGCCATATTGCACTTTGGCACTGGTCACTTTATGTTAACATGTACCATCTTATTATGTATGAAAAATAAATATGAAACACCATATAACTATGTCCAGATTAAAGGAAGCAGGAGGCCTCCAAAAAGTACAGAAAGATTTTGATGGATATTATGAACTCCACAATATAGCTGCACTTTAGCACGTCACTTTCCTATATTTAAATAAATCGGACATTATTCAAATACTAATCTGCACTTTAGCACTTGTCACTTTAACAAGTCGAGTGAACTAATGGAAAGTAGCTTTAAGTAGCTTTAAGATATATCTTCACTTTAACATATATTATTCAATAATGCTTGAGGTAGAGAGTGCCCCAAAGACAGCGCAATACCTAGATTGGTGTTAGGAACACCATGAAACATTTCTGCACTTGAGCACTCACCACTTTTCTACGCTCCAATTTATAGACAACTACAACTTAAATTGTACTTTAGTACACGTCACCTTGAAATGTTCAGACAAATGAACGAAAAGGCTCCTGTTCCTGGTCGTGAAGTATTGCGGGGTTCCCAAGGCCTACACGCTCCAGAGATTACCCACTTACACACAAGAACTGTTGGCACGGAAACTGTAAAATGCAAAGAACAAGTTTATTAAGACCCCATGGGGTGGTGGTACACTCAAACAGCACCCTTCGGTAATGCAAGAGGTATCACACCGAACACCGGTGTGACCCCGTTTATATACAATTTTGGGGCAATAAAAGATAGGCGGCACAAGTTAAGACACAGTTTTAGAGACATATATGGTCATGTTTTGGAACACTGCCAGCTCATTGGTGGGTTTCAAACCCGTTGGTCAGTTAGCGGCACATTCCTGAGGGTTTACGGGTCAGTAAGAACTGCGCATGTGTGGCTTGACCAGTACTAAAAATAGCCTGTTGCTGGGCAGATGAGAGTGGTCAGTGGAACGGACAAAGGACTAAAGGGCACGTCGGCCACGAGGCCGCTCATGGTGTAAGATGGCCGCTGCAACGTTCAAAATGGCGTTTATCGTATATAGCCAAGTTAAGGAGGACAACGTGTAGGTTCAGCTAGTCGCTAATCCAAGCGGGCCAATTACGACAGACGACCCTTTTAGCGTTTAGCTGAATCTACCTCATAACGAACATACTCTGGATGTTCGTCCTCGATGTCTATTAACATAATTTGTGTCACCTCTTTGTGTAGCATTATTTTGTCATGGGCAAGAGCTCGCCTCGATGGTAAGCAAGCTGATAGACACATTGAACATAAGGTAGGGCCACATTGGATACACAAGCATATAAAGAACATTGCTCCCACAAGTATGCAGAGAATTGTCAACAGTTTCCAGCCCCAAGTTGCAATCATGGACCAGAACCATCCAGAAAGTGTCCAAGTTCCATTGTCCGGGTGTATTTCGGCAGCTATCTTATGCAGCTTGGAAATCGCATCATACACAGATGGAGAATTATCAGGCACGTAAACACAACAGCTGCTTCCGATGATTCTACATGCCCCCCCACGATCAGCCAAAACAACATCCAGCACCATCCTGTTTTGGAGGGTGACAATTCTGGAAATCTGCAGTTCTTCGGTAATATTCCCCAGGGCAATAGCAGTGTCATTCGCAACAGCCTCGACAACGCGAGTCAGCCGTCTGATTTTCCGGCTGTTCAATGCAGCCCCCACAAAGGAGAATAGTCCCAGATTGAAATCCACATACTGTTGTAATGCAGTGTCCGTTTGATCAATGTCCTCTAAAGCAACAGTTCGCTTAACTCTGTTCAAAACAAAATCGTGGTACAGAGTATAGTCGTTATGATACATCGGAGGGGCAATGAATACAGGAGGTAGCACAAACGATACATAGCATGTGCCCAACCACCCCACCGGAAGCTGATGGTACCCCTTCGTTCCACAGATGAAGTAGGTGTTTCGAGATGCAACAAATGAAATGCCATTCGGGCTATCAAACGTGAGAGTAATATTACATTCACTTTTCCCCACTGCAATCGTGCCCTTGTTTCTGATGCATAAATCGGCTTTGGTGGCAATGACATTTATAACATGAGCACTGGATACATTCACGTTTCGCTGATTGCTATATATTCGTGGGGCAGACACATTATCAGGCCTGTATTCTTCCCATTCAAAACGTGTACCCTCTGCCCGTGGAAACCCATCCTTGTCATGGGGACATTCTTTATTTAGGCGAAAAAGCACCCCCCCTTTTGTTGGCCATCTCAAAGTAAAGAGGAGAGTGTACCAGGCATTGCAAGACCCATTGTGCGAAAACGGGAGTGGAATAAGTGGGGTGCCCCCTCTCTTCTGGTGCCCAGGCAACATTCCACACACCCAGCAGTTAGAGGTATTGGTCATGTTATGCGTATGGTGAAGAATCTGAATGAAGCTGTTATTTAAATACGTTTGGCGATGGCGTTCTTCATGGAAGGGCAATGTAAAATGGAAATGTTCAGACGGTGCCGGGGTAGTCGGCAGCAAATGTTCACGTACAGGCACCACAAGTTCGACTACCCAGGCTATAACAGCTATCACCACAATAGTTAAAAGAAAAAGAAAGGCACCCAACAGTTTCTTGTCACGAGATGCCGTTGATGCCATAGTTCAAGAAAGTCTGTGCAAAGTCTCAAATGACACAAATTGTTCACAAGTTTTCACAAATAGTCTCAGATACACGTACGTGTATACCTAAAAAAGAAAAATGCGGTGCTGAACTCCGAGGTAGCCGTTGTTTTCTTCTCCGGGCCAAGACGGGTGTCGCTACTCTGGCAGAACTGATCCCCCCCCCTTGGAATTCCCGGTGTCCGTTTCACAAACCTGGAGCGGTTACCAACCAGTCATAAAAAAAGGAACAAAAAGAACTTCTTATCGCGGACGTAGATTGTAGCGCTCTCTTCCGGTAGCAGATTGGTCCGGGAAGGCTCCCTCCACTTCGGCCGACGTCACAGCTGGGCTCTTTTCTTTCTCCAAGATCTCCTTATAATCAGTCAGCACAACAGGAGTCACCAGATCCGGAGAGACTCGGCGACAATGTGTCGAATGCACCCACCGCTTCCTGTTGGTCACTCGTACGGCGGTGCGGGTCGCCAGAAGGACCTGCTCGGGGCCCTTCCACCTGGGCTCCAGACTGCTTGCTCTTTCAAACGAACGGATCATCACATGATCCCCAGGACGAAGATCGTGGCCCTCTCCAGCAGAGTTGTCAGGGAGCGCTTCTCGAACCTGTTGGTGAATAGAGAGCAAATCATTTGTTAATCGTGCCAAATAATCATTCATCATAACACAAGGCACATCATGTATTAATCGCGGCTTGGGCACCCCCCAGATATTCATGGGGCGGCCAAACACCACCTCATAGGGCGTAAGGCCAGTTCGTGAGTGGGGTACTGATCTAAGAGAGAGCAGTGCTAGCGGCAATGCATCTGGCCACTTCAACGATGTAGACGCCACGATTTTGGCCAGCTTAAGCTTCAAGGTGGCATTGTACCGCTCGACCAAACCTGCTGACTGAGGGTGGAATACAGCGTGGAACTTTTGCTGAATCCCTAACCCCTTCAGCACATATTCCACAATCTTTCCAACAAAATGGGGCCCATTATCGCTCCACAGAAATTTGCAAACTCCAAAGCGAGGAAAGAACTCCTTAAGCAACACCTTAGCTGTTGTCAAAGCTGTATTGTCTTTCGTGGGGTAGGCCTCAACCCATTTGCTAAAAGCACACACCACCACTAGGACGTACTTCAGGTTGTTGCAGCGCTCGAGTTGGATGTAATCCATTTGAAGCACTTCAAACGGTGCTGAAGGTGGAACGAACCCTCCTTTCGGAGTATGGGTCCCCTTCCCAGGATTGTGTTGCAAGCATACCAGGCAGGTCTGCACTACTCTCTTTGCAGTATTCGCAATCTCAGAATGTTCCCAAACTCGTGTTAAAAGCCGGGTGATTGCAAGAGCTCCGACATGGGCCAGTCCATGAGTCATCTGGACCATCGCCTGTAAATAAGCCGCAGGCAATTTCCACTTCTCCATGTCTTTGCTTCTCCAACAACCTTCATCATCTAGCACCCCCTCTGCTGCCCAAGCCGCAAGCTCAGATTCTGTAGCTGATTTTTGAATATCCCGTATCTCTGCTCTAGCATCACTCCATCTCTCGGCCTGTGATTGTACCACGTACATAGGGGAGCTAGTTCGGGACATAGCCGTCTGCCTTGCTATGCTGTCTGCAAAGGCATTTCCTTGACCCACTTTATCCGTGATCTTTTTATGGGCACTGCACTTCACTATCGCTACTTTCTTGGGGCAGAGCAACGCATTTAGGAGATCACGCACTAACTCTCCGTGCATAATGTGCTCTCCGTGTGATGTCAGAAACCCACGTTCCCTCCAGAGAAGTCCGAAGTCATGGGCCACTCCAAAGGCATACCGGCTGTCTGTGTATATGTTCACACATAGGCCAGCACTCAATTCGCAGGCTCTTGTTAAAGCTATCAGCTCTGCTGCCTGAGCCGATTTTTGTGGTATTCTAGCTGTTTCAACCACCGTCTTAAGAGTCGTGATCGCATATGCTGCGGAAGTCGTACCATCTGGCAGCCTCAAACACGATCCATCAACCCACAGTTCCCCATCCACATCTGGAAGTGGCACATCCTGTAAGTCAACACGACCCTTTGTCTGTTCCTCTGTCAGGAAAACACAATCATGATGTTTTTCTTCCTGACCCTCCTCGGCCGGATAGGGCAATAAAGTCGCGGGGTTCAAAGTAGCGCATCTTTTCAATGTTATGTGTGGCGCTAAAAGTGTCAGCTCATATCCTGTAAGTCGTGCACTCGTGAGGTATTGGGTCTTTGTTTGGTTTAACAGGGCATCTACTGCGTGAGGAACTAACACCAACAGTTTGTGTGATAACACTATGCCCTCACTCTGTCGTATGGCTACTGCTGTTGCCGCTACCACTCGAAAACACCCAGGCAACCCTCGTGCTACAGGATCCAAAATGGCAGAGAAGTATGCACATGGTCTCTGCTTATCCCCGTGTAACTGCACTAACACTGACAACGCGCACCCATCATTCTCATGCACGTACAATGTGAAAAGTTTCGTGTAGTCTGGTGTTCCTAACACGGGTGCAGAACAAAGGGCCTGTCTCAACTGTTCAAAGGCTTTCTGACATTCGTCTGTCCACTCAAGAGGCATCGGTGTAGTTTTGGACAATAATGCTAGCAGAGGTTTTATGATATGTGAGAAACCCATAATCCATTGTCTACAAAAAGATGTCAACCCTATAAAAGCACGCACATCTCTCTGCGTGCGGGGGACTGGTGTGTCTAAAATTGCTTGAATTCGATCAGATGTTAATGCCCTCCCCTCCTTAGACAACAGATGACCGAGGTAGGTCACCTGGGGTCTACAGTATTGAAGCTTTTTCTTGGAAACCTTGTGATTGTTTTGTGCCAAAAAGGAAAGCAACGCAAGCGTACTCTGTTCACATTGTGCATAGGAGTCGGCGGCAAGCAGAAGGTCATCCACGTACTGGATGAGCGCAACGCCAGACTGCAATTCGAAGGAATCTAGTTGTCGTTTCAAAGCCTGGCTGTAGATGCTAGGGCTCTCAGTATATCCTTGGGGAACTCGACAAAATCTATATGATTTATTATTGAGCGTAAAACCAAACAGATATCTACTATCTGGATGGACAGGGATAGAAAAGAACGCATTCTTTAGGTCGATAACAGTGAAAATGGTGGCCGTCGGAGGAACCAATGTAAGCAAGGTCGTAATATCGGACACCACTGGGTATTGGGGAATGACAATTTTATTTATTTCACGCAAATCAATAATAAATCGATAGATCTTGCCATCTGAGTCTCTCTTAAGAATTGGTAGAATAGGGCTGTTACAGACATTATAAGGGACCTCCTCCACTACCCCTGCAGAAATCAAATCCTGGACAATGTGTGTTAGTGCAATTTCGCCTTCCTTCGAGATCTTATACTGTGGCACTCGTGGTAGGGGGGCCCCCTCCTTAACAGTAATGTGTATTGGTGGAATACGCATCTCTCCCACATCCGTATCTGATGTCGCCCACAACGTGTGCGGCAGAGAGGCCAAAGCGGGAACATCTAAAATGACACAAAATCTGTCATGTTCAGGGCAATCATCAGGGTCAGGGTAGTTATCATTCAGAATAACCCGCACTCCCTCTGGAGCGCAGCGTATTGTTGCTCGAAAATATTTAAGCAAGTCAATGCCCAAGATATTATCTGGGGTATGGGGCGATAACAAAAATTGGCCAAAACTAAAGTACTTGTCAATGCATAGTGCAAGGGGCTTGGACAATGGGCTAGGGGAGGGTGTGCCATCAAACCCTACACACGTAATCATTTCGCCAGACAGGGGAGCCCTCGGAACCAAGTTTTTCGACAGAGCGCTACGAGTAGCTCCTGTGTCGACTAGAAACTGATCAGTAGAACCCAAAATACCCGCTGTTACATATGGACCTTGCTGATCTACTGGCACTTCAACTGATTCCTTACCCCATCCTACGCAATCCTATGCATGCACATAATCCTGATGTTCCACATTCTCTCCTTCCAAAATCTGATATTGATTCCGTCTATCAAACGTATTTTGTTCGTCCTGGCCACGGCCCCTCTCCTCAACCTGTCTACGATCACCTCCTCTTGACCTTCCACTACCTCGCCCACGCTGGCTACGCTGTTCACGAAGTACCGGACAATCGTCGGCCCAATGCCCAAACTCCTTACAATAAGCACACTGATCCTCCGCAATGTCCGTACGACCATACGATGCGTTACCTCCACCTCGTCTACCTCTCTCATTCCCTCTACCCTGTGTTCCCCGAACCTGCGCCAACATCACCTTCGTTTTCAATTCCTTCGTCTTTTTCTCTACACTTTCTTTAGCCTCCACCTCCTGCCGCTCATAATACTGAGCCATAGTTAACAAGGACGCAGGGGTCGCCGTGGCCCAGGAACTTTCACTCAATTTCAATCGCTTAGCAATCTCTGGTAGGAGATTAGCCACATACTTATCTACAAACAAATGCCGACCCGTATCGTCAGTTAAAGATTGACCACTGTAATCATGAAATGCCTCCTCGAAGCGTGTAAAGAAATCTGAGACTGTTTCATCTGGTTTCTGCTTGCACGACGTTAACATGGTCCAATCTATCTTTTTGGCAGGAACGAGCGTTTTCAATTTATGCAAAATAGCTGCCGGAAGATCTAGAATTAGCTGACAAGGCTTACATGCTGGTTCTCTATCTAAATCTGCAGCATTTATCTCTTTCCAGGTCCCCCCCAAAATCGTTTCGTCATTAGTTTTACGAATTTGCCTCCACATATCAGGTGGTAAAATTAGCCCAAAAAACAAATCTATATCTACAAGAGTCATCACACAAGACGATATAGCCCCCTCTACCCCCTCATAGAATGCCGCTGGGTTCTTTCGGAGATCAGGTAAAGAGTTTTTCAGTGCCATAACATCTGCCCTATTCCATGGCGTATATACCCAATTGTACACAAAATACCCTTTCGCATCCTTCGACAACTTATCATCATCCGTACCTTCCCCTTTTGGTGGAACATACAAAGGCGCCGCTTCACGCATAGGCATAACATGCAACGCAGAGCTCTTATCTGAACCACGAAGAGAACACTCCTTAACCGCCTCATCATTTCCCGGCTCAGACTCCTTTTGCCTCCGTTTCCGTTCCTGTCGCAAATGGGTTGTCTCATCCCGCAGCGCGATCAAATGCTTGAACAGGTCATCAACATCTGTAAGATCAAAATCACCTTTAGCTAAATTCTCACGATACACCGACAAAACTTTAGGCTCTAACGTATCAGAAAACTCACGATATGCGCTTACAACTTCATCCGCTAGGCTGGACAAAAAATACATTAATTCAAGATCCGACCACCCCGTTTTCTCTGATATCAATTGATCCTGAGTAACACTATGCTTATTCACTTTACGAGCCCAACTACGTAAATGAGCGGACCTCTCCGCGGTAAACCTGAGAGCCGATACACCCTTCTTGCCCAACTTATCCCGTCCGTCATCATCAGAATCCACAGCTGGAGCCGTCGGCGTAACGTACGGAGGCGGTGACCAATCTAACAAAGAGAAATCATCAATTTCATTATTAAGGACAGGATAAAGTGGTCGGCGAATAGGAAATTGACCAGTCGTTAGCAATTTACGCTCCCGTTCCTCCCTTTCTTTCTTCTCCTGAGCCTCCTTCTCCTCCAGCTGTAAAGCCTTATCCCGAGCAGCCTTGCGCTGCTCTTTGTCCGCCAAGGCAACCTCACGCTTCATTCGTTCACGCGCCGCTTTCTCCCACATTCGCACACAATCAAACATGTTTTGTCTAGACCTGCGTTGAAACATACATTGCTCTACAAATTGGATTTTACTCAAATCGTACGACCCGTGTAGGGGCCATTGCAATTCGGGATCGGCCTTAGTGTACTTATGCCATAATTTACCGTACATAATAGGGGGGAGGCCAAACTTAATATACATCTCCCTATTTGGTGTTCCCTCTGGGGGAGCCGGCTGTGATTCCGCTAACCTAATTGAGGTACCATCTCCTAAACAACACATTCCCCGGAGTGTGCTAAAAACAGGCATGTTCAAAGAGTATCACGAAAACGTGACACCGGACCAAATGGCACTTACAGTTCTTCTCACGATTGTGCCGCTCAAAGGAAAAAAACAAAGTTAGAGAAACATCTCTACATGCCTGCCTATGTGAAGTGCACTACACATATAAGTTCAAAGATCACAAATTCAAAATGTTAGCTAACTCAAATCAAAGTTCATAGAATTCGGCAAGCGTCCTTACCAATCACAAAGCACAGATTTTCAGTAAGCGTCCGAAGACTACCTTACCGAACACAATTCGTAGGACTTCAGTAAGCGTCCGAAGACTACCTTACCGAACACAAAGCTTACCAAATACTCAACTGTCCAGGTTCCAACTGCCAAGGTCTTGTAAGCCAAATCAGCCAAACGGCACTCTCTCAGTGATGCGGACACTTCGAAAACTCAGTCGGAGACCGGCGCCACCTGGAAGGTCAGATCGGAAGGAAAGGAAAAAACACCGTGGCAGCCAAGACTCGGGTCACTCGTGGCAGCGCGCGCCCATGGCGGATTTCCAAGCCTTCGTCACGACCTCTCCTTCGGGCATCCGAGTCGCCGATGAGTCCCTTCGTGGTCGCCAATTGAAGTATTGCGGGGTTCCCAAGGCCTACACGCTCCAGAGATTACCCACTTACACACAAGAACTGTTGGCACGGAAACTGTAAAATGCAAAGAACAAGTTTATTAAGACCCCATGGGGTGGTGGTACACTCAAACAGCACCCTTCGGTAATGCAAGAGGTATCACACCGAACACCGGTGTGACCCCGTTTATATACAATTTTGGGGCAATAAAAGATAGGCGGCACAAGTTAAGACACAGTTTTAGAGACATATATGGTCATGTTTTGGAACACTGCCAGCTCATTGGTGGGTTTCAAACCCGTTGGTCAGTTAGCGGCACATTCCTGAGGGTTTACGGGTCAGTAAGAACTGCGCATGTGTGGCTTGACCAGTACTAAAAATAGCCTGTTGCTGGGCAGATGAGAGTGGTCAGTGGAACGGACAAAGGACTAAAGGGCACGTCGGCCATGAGGCCGCTCATGGTGTAAGATGGCCGCTGCAACGTTCAAAATGGCGTTTATCGTATATAGCCAAGTTAAGGAGGACAACGTGTAGGTTCAGCTAGTCGCTAATCCAAGCGGGCCAATTACGACAGTCGTGCTGTTTGCTGCCGTTTTTTGTGCTGTTGCGAGAACAGCATCGCTCAGTGCTCCGACCTCCCGTCCTCACCTCTGCCGCCTCCGTCGCGGCGAACAGGGCCGGCGGTTTTGCAGAAGACTGCAGGAGACCGCTGGGGGGCCTGGAGAGGTCCAGAGTGGCTCGCTGAATGTCCAGAAAGGATGTGCTGTGCCGTGGTTTCCCCTTCCCGGTGGGAGCTGACTGAACTGGACCCCGCTCTCGGAGGATAGGCGGTGGGTCGACGGCTGACTGGGTGCTCCTTCATTCTCCGTCCACCCGCTTCCACTCCTCTGCGGTTGCAGAGCAGCCGGGAGCAGGTGGGGGCGTTCCTGCTGGACGTTCCTGTTACACCACCACCCCCACCGCTCTCATCATCATTTGTAGCGCTGCTCTTGCTGCTCTTGCTGGCAACAGTGCCTCAATCCCCCTCGGACCTCTCTCGGCCTCCCTCGATCTCCCTTGGCACCTCCTTCGGCCCTGACCTTCTGCCGTGGTCCTGGGGAGTGGATAGAGTGGAGTTGCAGCATTTGCCTTGGGAGCCCCAGGAATACCACCTGAGTGCGGGCAGCAGCTGGACAGAGGGGCAGTGGAGCAGGGGCTTTGCAGGAGACTGCTGGGTAGTGTGCGCAGCAGGTGAGAGCAGCGAGCAGCAAGTGGGGGGTTCTGTGACATTGTGCCAGGTGAGCCTGGCAGCCTTTGTCAGTGGCAGACGCGGGGGCTCGCCGCAAGTCACTACAATTATCAACATCAGGCATCCAGTCCAAGCGCTTCCCCAGCGAACGACCCGGAACCATCCTGTCATGAGCTGTCACAAAATTTGGACCAAACGGTCTTAAGTTGGGTCCAGCTACCCCCCTCAGCCTCATCCTTTCCTCATCTTCATCGCCCATAGTAGGCTCGTGCTGAGCAATGTACCATTGATTCACTTAACTCACTTAACCCAACAGCAACAAACCGACATCGGAATTAAGTCAAATTATAATAATGAAGACCGATGCAGGGGGACAGAACTAGTCAACAAAACCAGTACATAAACTGAGCACATTAATTGGGGAAACATGAGTACCGGCAGAGTAAGAAAGAACCAAACTATTCCTAAGTCTACGCAAAAACAACAAAATCAAAAAAAGGAAAAAAATGTCTGACAGTGGAAGCAGGGTCGATGACCCTATTGGCTCTGATTCAGACTCCCAGAAAGTTAAATGTGGTAAGCTCGTGGAAAACAGCAATATACCATCGCTTGAAGAGCGCTGCAGTGCCATAACAACCCCCTCAGCTGAAAGCTCAGAAACCCACAGACAATGCAGAACTCCTTACAATACCTCTCTATCGCAGACTAGGACACCAATAAAAGTAACCACCAAAGTAATCAAGTCTAATCCAGTGGCCACCCTAAGGTCGATTCCAGGAACTAAAAACTTAATTACAATAGAGGGTTCCTCCCAAAGGAAGAGTCCACATTACATCCAGCCCAAGATCTACACCAAATTTGCGTTTTTGAAAGACCCAGGTACTGTAATATTTCCAACTAGTGGCATCAAAGGATTGCAAACTCCTCTGCAGCCAAGCAATTTTAATTTTCTCTCTCAGTCTGACATGAAATCAAACTTAAAACAAATAGTAGTACAAATCCACACAACAACTCCACAA